>NC_091982.1:133796899-133900002 GCF_044704955.1 Pristiophorus japonicus | reverse complement strand
CCGACCTCGCCCCGACCTCACCGCTCCTTCCCCCCGGCCTCGCCGCTCCTTCACTCCGACCTTGCAACGACCTCGCCCCGACCTCGCCCCGACCTGGCCGCTCCTTCGAACCGACCTCGCCCCGACCTCGCCGCTCCTTCACCCCTGCCTCGCCGCTCCTTCACCCCGACCTTGCACCGACCTCGCCCCGACCTCGCCCCGACCTGGCCGCTCCTTCGCCCCGACCTCGCCCCGACCTGGCCGCTCCTTCTCCCCGACCTCGCCGCTCCTTCGCCCCGACCTCGCCGCTCTTTCGCCCCGACCTCGCCGCTCCTTCTCCCCGACCTCGCCGCTCCTTCTCCCCGACCTCGCCGCTCCTTCTCCCCGACCTCGCCGCTCCATCGCCCCGACCTCGCCGCTCCTTCTCCCCGACCTCGCCGCTCCATCGCCCCGACCTGGCCGCTCCTTCTCCCCGACCTCGCCGCTCCATCGCCCCGACCTGGCCGCTCCATCGCCCCGACCTGGCCGCTCCTTCGCCCCGACCTCGCCGCTCCTTCTCCCCGACCTCACCGCTCCTTCTCCCCGACCTCGCCGCTCCTTCTCCCCGACCTGTCCGCTCCTTCGCCCCGACCTGGCCGCTCCTTCTCCCCGACCTCGCCGCTCCTTCGCCCCGACCTGGCCGCTCCTTCGCCCCGACCTCGCCGCTCCTTCTCCCCGACCTCGCCGCTCCTTCGCTCCGACCTCGCCCCGACCTCGCCGCTCCTTCGCCCCGACCTCGCCGCTCCTTCGCCCCGACCTCGCCGCTCCTTCGCCCCGGCCTCGCCGCTCCTTCGCCCCGACCTCGCTCCGACCTCGCCGCTCCTTCACCCCGACCTCGCCGCTCCTTCACCCCGGCCTCGCCGCTCCTTCGCCCCGACCTCGCCCCGACCTGGCCACACCTTCACCCCTACCTCGCCGCTCCTTCGCCCCGACCTCGCTCCGACCTCGCCGCTCCTTCACCCCGGCCTCGCCGCTCCTTCGCCCCGACCTCGCCGCTCCTTCGCTCCGACCTCGCCGCTCCTTCGCTCCTCCTTCGTCCCAACCTCGCCCTGACCTCGCCCCGACCTCGCCCCCCCTTCGCCCCGACCTCGCCACTCCTGCGCCCCGACCTCGCCGCTCCTTCACCCCGACCTCGCCGCTCCTTCGCTCCTCCTTCGTCCCGACCTCGCCCTGACCTCGCCCCGACCTCGCCCCCCCTTCGCCCCGACCTCGCCCCGACCTGGCCGCTCCTTCGCCCCGACCTCGCCGCTCCTTCGCCCCGACCTCGCCCCGACCTCGCCCCGACCTGGCCGCTCCTTCGCTCCGGCCTCGCCGCTCCTTCGCCCCGACCTCGCCGCTCCTTCGCCCTGACCTCGCCCCGACCTCGCCCCGACCTCGCCCCTCCTTCGCCCGGACCTCGCCGCTCCTTCGCCCTGACCTCGCCCCGACCTCGCCCCGACATCGCCCCGACCTCGCCGCTCCTACGCCCCGACCTCGCCCCGACCTCGCCCCGACCTCGCCGCTCCTTCCCCCGGCCTCGCCGCTCCTTCACTCCGACCTTGCAACGACCTCGCCCCGACCTCGCCCCGACCTGGCCGCTCCTTCGCCCCGACCTCGCCCCGACCTCGCCCCGACCTCGCCGCTCCTTCGCCCCGACCTCGCCGCTCCTTCGCCCCGACCTCGCCGCTCCTTCGCCCCGACCTCGCTCCGACCTCGCCGCTCCTTCACCCCGATCTCGCTCCGACCTCGCCGCTCCTTCACCCCGGCCTCGCCGCTCCTTCACCCCGACCTCGCTCCGACCTCGCCGCTCCTTCACCCCGACCTCGCTCCGACCTCGCCGCTCCTTCGCCCCGACCTCGCTCCGACCTCGCCGCTCCTTCACCCCGGCCTCGCCGCTCCTTCACCCCGACCTTGCACCGACCTCGCCCCGACCTGGCCACTCCTTCGCCCCGACCTCGCCGCTCCTTCGCCCCGACCTCGCCGCTCCTTCGCCCCGACCTCGCTCCGACCTCGCCGCTCCTTCACCCCGGCCTCGCCGCTCCTTCACCCCGACCTTGCACCGACCTCGCCCCGACCTGGCCACTCCTTCGCCCCGACCTCGCCGCTCCTTCGCCCCGACCTCGCCGCTCCTTCGCCCCGAACTCGCCCCGACCTCGCCCCGACCTCGCCGCTCCTTCACCCCGACCTTGCACCGACCTCGCCCCGACCTGGCCACTCCTTCGCTCCGACCTCGCCGCTCCTTCGCCCCGACCTCGCCGCTCCTTCACCCCGAACTCGCCGCTCCTTCGCTCCGACCTCGCCGCTCCTTCACCCCGACCTCGCCGCTCCTTCACCCCGACCTTGCACCGACCTCGCCCCGACCTGGCCGCTCCTTCGCCCCGACCTCGCTCCGACCTCGCCGCTCCTTCGCCCCGGCCTCGCCGCTCCTTCACCCCGACCTTGCACCGACCTCGCCGCTCCTTCGCCCCGGCCTCGCCGCTCCTTCGCCCCGACCTCGCCGATCCTTCGCCCCGGCCTTGCCGCTCCTTCGCCCCGGCCTCGCCGCTCCTTCGCCCCGACCTCGCCGATCCTTCGCCCCGGCCTCGCCGATCCTTCGCCCCGGCCTTGCCGCTCCTTCGTCCCGACCTCGCCGCTCCTTCGCCCTGACCTCGCCCTGACCTCGCCGCTCCTTCGCCCCGACCTCGCCGCTCCTTCGCCCCGACCTCGCCCCGACCTCGCCCCGACCTCGCCGCTCCTTCGCCCCGCCCTCGTCCTGACCTCGCCCCGACCTCGCCGCTCCTTCACCCCGACCTCGCCCCGACCTCGCCGGTCCTTCGTCCCAACCTCGCCCCGACCTCGCCCCGTCCTCGCCGCTCCTTCGTCCTGACCTCACCCCGACCTCGCCCCGACCTCGCCGCTCCTTCACCCCGACCTCGCCCCGACCTCGCCCCTCCTTCGCCCCGACCTCGCCCCGACCTCGCCTCTCCTTCACCCCGACCTCACCCCGACCTCACCCCGACCTCACCCCGACCTCGCCCCGACCTCGCCGCTCCTTCACCCCGACCTCGCCCCGACCTCGCCGCTCCTTCGCCCCGACCTCGCCACGACCTCGCCGCTCCTTCGCCCCGACATCGCCCCGACCTTGCCCCGACCTCGCCCCGACATCGCCCCGACCTCGCCCCGACCTCGCCCCTACCTCGACGCTCCTTCGCCCCGATGTCGCCCCGACCTCGCCCCGACCTTGCCCCGACCTCGCCGCTCCTTCGCCCCGACCTCGTCCTGACCTCGCCGCTCCTTCGCCCCGACCTCGTCCTGACCTCGCCACTCCTTCGCCCCGACCTCGTCCTGACCTCGCCGCTCCTTCACCCCGACCTCGCCCCGATCTCGCCCCGACCTCGCCCCGACCTCGCCCCGACCTCGCCCCGACCTCGCCCAAATCTCGCCGCTCCTTCGCCCCGACCTCGCCCCGACCTCGCCCCGACCTCGCCGCTCCTTCGCCCCGCCCTCGCCCCGACCTCGCCCCTACCTCGACGCTCCTTCGCCCCGATCTCGCCCCGACCTCGCCCCGACCTCGCCCCGACCTCGCCCCGACCTCGCCCAAATCTCGCCGCTCCTTCGCCCCGACCTCGCCCCGACCTTGCCCTGACCTCGCCGCTCCTTCGTCCCAACCTCGCCCCGACCTCGCCACTCCTTCGTCCTGACCTCACCCCGACCTCGCCGCTCCTTCACCCCGACCTCGCCCCGACCTCGCCGCTCCTTCGCCCCGACCTCGCACCGACCTCGCCCCGACCTCACCGCTCCTTCACCCCGACCTCGCCCCTCCTTCACCCCGACCTCGTCCTAACCTCGTCCTGACCTCACCCCGATCTCGCCGCTCCTTCACCCCGACCTCGCCCCGACCTCGCTGCTCCTTCGTCCCAACCTCGTCACAACCTCGCCCCGACCTCTCCTCTCCTTCACCCCGACCTCACCCCGACCTCACCCCGACCTCACCCCGACCTCGCCCCGACCTCGCCCCTCCTTCGCCCCTCCTTCGCCCCGACCTCGCCCCGACCTCGCCGCTCCTTCACTCCGACCTCGCCCCGACCTCGCCGCTCCTTCGCCCCGACCTCGCCCCGACCTCGCCGCTCCTTCGCCCCGACCTCGCCCCGACCTCTCCGCTCCTTCACCCCGACCTCACCCCGACCTCGCCCCGACCTCGCCGCTCCTTCACTCCGACCTCGCCCCGACCTCGCCGCTCCTTCGCCCCGACCTCGCACCGACCTCGCCGCTCCTTCACCCCGACCTCGCCCCGACCTCGCCGCTCCTTTGCCCGGACCTCGCCCCGATCTCCCCCCGACCTCGCCCCGACCTCGCCGCTCCTTCGCCCCGACCTCGCCCCGACCTCGCCCCGACCTCGCACCGACTTCGCCCCGACCTCGCCCCGACCTCGCCCCGACCTCGCACCGACTTCGCCCCGACCTCGCCCCGACCTCACCCCGACCTCGCCCCGACCTCGCCGCTCCTTCACTCCGACCTCGCCCCGACCTCACCGTTCCTTCGCCCTGACCTCGCCGCTCCTTCGCCCCGACCTCGCACCGACCTCGCCGCTCCTTTGCCCGGACCTCGCCACTCCTTCGCCCCGACCTCGCCGCTCCTTCCCCCCGACCTCGCCCCGACCTCGCCCCGACCTCGCCCCGACCTCGCCCCGACTTCGTCCCAACCTCGCCGCTCCTTCCCCCCGACCTCGCCCCGACCTCGCCCCGACCTCGCCCCGACCTCGCCTCGACCTCGCTCGTACCTCGCCGCTCCTTCACCCCGATCTCGCCACTCCTTCACCCCGACCTCGCCCCGACCTCGCCCCGACCTCGCCTCGACCTCGCTCGTACCTCGCCGCTCCTTCCTCCCGACCTCGCCCCGACCTCGCCCCGACCTCGCCTCGACCTCGCTCGTACCTCGCCGCTCCTTCCCCCCGACCTCGCCCCGACCTCGCTCTGACCTGGCCGCTCCTTCACCCCGACCTCGCCTCGACCTCGCTCGTACCTCGCCGCTCCTTCACCCCGACCTCGCCGCTCCTTTACCCCGATCTCGCCACTCCTTCACCCCGACCTCGCCGCTCCTTCACCCCGACCTCGCCGCTCCTTCACCCCGACCTCGCCGCTCCTTCGCCCCGACCTCGCCGCTCCTTCGCCCCGACCTCGCCGCTCCTTCGCCCCGACCTCGTCGCTCCTTCACCCCGATCTCGCCGCTCCTTCACCCCGATCTCGCCGCTCCTTCGCCCCGACCTGGCCGCTCCTTCGCCCCGACCTCGCCGCTCCTTCTCCCCGACCTCGCCGCTCCTTCTCCCCGACCTCGCCGCTCCTTCTCCCCGACCTCGCCGCTCCATCGCCCCGACCTCGCCGCTCCTTCTCCCCGACCTCGCCGCTCCATCGCCCCGACCTGGCCGCTCCATCGCCCCGACCTGGCCGCTCCTTCGCCCCGACCTCGCCGCTCCTTCTCCCCGACCTCACCGCTCCTTCTCCCCGACCTCGCCGCTCCTTCTCCCCGACCTGTCTGCTCCTTCGCCCCGACCTGGCCGCTCCTTCTCCCCGACCTGGCCGCTCCTTCGCCCCGACCTGGCCGCTCCTTCTCCCCGACCTGGCCGCTCCTTCTCCCCGACCTGGCCGCTCCTTCGCCCCGACCTGGCCGCTCCTTCGCCCCGACCTGGCCGCTCCTTCTCCCCGACCTCGCCCCGACCTGGCCGCTCCTTCGCCCCGACCTCGCCGCTCCTTCTCCCCGACCTCGCCGCTCCTTCTCCCCGACCTCGCCGCTCCTTCGCTCCGACCTCGCCCCGACCTCGCCGCTCCTTCGCCCCGACCTCGCCGCTCCTTCGCCCCGACCTCGCCGCTCCTTCGCCCCGGCCTCGCCGCTCCTTCGCCCCGACCTCGCTCCGACCTCGCCGCTCCTTCACCCCGACCTCGCCGCTCCTTCACCCCGGCCTCGCCGCTCCTTCGCCCCGACCTCGCCCCGACCTGGCCACACCTTCACCCCTACCTCGCCGCTCCTTCGCCCCGACCTCGCTCCGACCTCGCCGCTCCTTCACCCCGGCCTCGCCGCTCCTTCGCCCCGACCTCGCCGCTCCTTCGCTCCGACCTCGCCGCTCCTTCGCTCCTCCTTCGTCCCAACCTCGCCCTGACCTCGCCCCGACCTCGCCCCCCCTTCGCCCCGACCTCGCCACTCCTGCGCCCCGACCTCGCCGCTCCTTCACCCCGACCTCGCCGCTCCTTCGCTCCTCCTTCGTCCCGACCTCGCCCTGACCTCGCCCCGACCTCGCCCCCCCTTCGCCCCGACCTCGCCCCGACCTGGCCGCTCCTTCGCCCCGACCTCGCCGCTCCTTCGCCCCGACCTCGCCCCGACCTCGCCCCGACCTGGCCGCTCCTTCGCTCCGGCCTCGCCGCTCCTTCGCCCCGACCTCGCCGCTCCTTCGCCCTGACCTCGCCCCGACCTCGCCCCGACCTCGCCCCTCCTTCGCCCGGACCTCGCCGCTCCTTCGCCCTGACCTCGCCCCGACCTCGCCCCGACATCGCCCCGACCTCGCCGCTCCTACGCCCCGACCTCGCCCCGACCTCGCCCCGACCTCGCCGCTCCTTCCCCCCGGCCTCGCCGCTCCTTCACTCCGACCTTGCAACGACCTCGCCCCGACCTCGCCCCGACCTGGCCGCTCCTTCGCCCCGACCTCGCCCCGACCTCGCCCCGACCTCGCCGCTCCTTCGCCCCGACCTCGCCGCTCCTTCGCCCCGACCTCGCCGCTCCTTCGCCCCGACCTCGCTCCGACCTCGCCGCTCCTTCACCCCGATCTCGCTCCGACCTCGCCGCTCCTTCACCCCGGCCTCGCCGCTCCTTCACCCCGACCTCGCTCCGACCTCGCCGCTCCTTCACCCCGACCTCGCTCCGACCTCGCCGCTCCTTCGCCCCGACCTCGCTCCGACCTCGCCGCTCCTTCACCCCGGCCTCGCCGCTCCTTCACCCCGACCTTGCACCGACCTCGCCCCGACCTGGCCACTCCTTCGCCCCGACCTCGCCGCTCCTTCGCCCCGACCTCGCCGCTCCTTCGCCCCGACCTCGCTCCGACCTCGCCGCTCCTTCACCCCGGCCTCGCCGCTCCTTCACCCCGACCTTGCACCGACCTCGCCCCGACCTGGCCACTCCTTCGCCCCGACCTCGCCGCTCCTTCGCCCCGACCTCGCCGCTCCTTCGCCCCGAACTCGCCCCGACCTCGCCCCGACCTCGCCGCTCCTTCACCCCGACCTTGCACCGACCTCGCCCCGACCTGGCCACTCCTTCGCTCCGACCTCGCCGCTCCTTCGCCCCGACCTCGCCGCTCCTTCACCCCGAACTCGCCGCTCCTTCACCCCGACCTTGCACCGACCTCGCCCCGACCTGGCCGCTCCTTCGCCCCGACCTCGCTCCGACCTCGCCGCTCCTTCGCCCCGGCCTCGCCGCTCCTTCACCCCGACCTTGCACCGACCTCGCCGCTCCTTCGCCCCGGCCTCGCCGCTCCTTCGCCCCGACCTCGCCGATCCTTCGCCCCGGCCTTGCCGCTCCTTCGCCCCGGCCTCGCCGCTCCTTCGCCCCGACCTCGCCGATCCTTCGCCCCGGCCTCGCCGATCCTTCGCCCCGGCCTTGCCGCTCCTTCGTCCCGACCTCGCCGCTCCTTCGCCCTGACCTCGCCCTGACCTCGCCGCTCCTTCGCCCCGACCTCGCCGCTCCTTCGCCCCGACCTCGCCCCGACCTCGCCCCGACCTCGCCGCTCCTTCGCCCCGCCCTCGTCCTGACCTCGCCCCGACCTCGCCGCTCCTTCACCCCGACCTCGCCGGTCCTTCGTCCCAACCTCGCCCCGACCTCGCCCCGTCCTCGCCGCTCCTTCGTCCTGACCTCACCCCGACCTCGCCCCGACCTCGCCGCTCCTTCACCCCGACCTCGCCCCGACCTCGCCCCTCCTTCGCCCCGACCTCGCCCCGACCTCGCCTCTCCTTCACCCCGACCTCACCCCGACCTCACCCCGACCTCACCCCGACCTCGCCCCGACCTCGCCGCTCCTTCACCCCGACCTCGCCCCGACCTCGCCGCTCCTTCGCCCCGACCTCGCCACGACCTCGCCGCTCCTTCGCCCCGACATCGCCCCGACCTTGCCCCGACCTCGCCCCGACATCGCCCCGACCTCGCCCCGACCTCGCCCCTACCTCGACGCTCCTTCGCCCCGATGTCGCCCCGACCTCGCCCCGACCTTGCCCCGACCTCGCCGCTCCTTCGCCCCGACCTCGTCCTGACCTCGCCGCTCCTTCGCCCCGACCTCGTCCTGACCTCGCCACTCCTTCGCCCCGACCTCGTCCTGACCTCGCCGCTCCTTCACCCCGACCTCGCCCCGATCTCGCCCCGACCTCGCCCCGACCTCGCCCCGACCTCGCCCCGACCTCGCCCAAATCTCGCCGCTCCTTCGCCCCGACCTCGCCCCGACCTCGCCCCGACCTCGCCGCTCCTTCGCCCCGCCCTCGCCCCGACCTCGCCCCTACCTCGACGCTCCTTCGCCCCGATCTCGCCCCGACCTCGCCCCGACCTCGCCCCGACCTCGCCCCGACCTCGCCCAAATCTCGCCGCTCCTTCGCCCCGACCTCGCCCCGACCTTGCCCTGACCTCGCCGCTCCTTCGTCCCAACCTCGCCCCGACCTCGCCACTCCTTCGTCCTGACCTCACCCCGACCTCGCCGCTCCTTCACCCCGACCTCGCCCCGACCTCGCCGCTCCTTCGCCCCGACCTCGCACCGACCTCGCCCCGACCTCACCGCTCCTTCACCCCGACCTCGCCCCTCCTTCACCCCGACCTCGTCCTAACCTCGTCCTGACCTCACCCCGATCTCGCCGCTCCTTCACCCCGACCTCGCCCCGACCTCGCTGCTCCTTCGTCCCAACCTCGTCACAACCTCGCCCCGACCTCTCCTCTCCTTCACCCCGACCTCACCCCGACCTCACCCCGACCTCACCCCGACCTCGCCCCGACCTCGCCCCTCCTTCGCCCCTCCTTCGCCCCGACCTCGCCCCGACCTCGCCGCTCCTTCACTCCGACCTCGCCCCGACCTCGCCGCTCCTTCGCCCCGACCTCGCCCCGACCTCGCCGCTCCTTCGCCCCGACCTCGCCCCGACCTCTCCGCTCCTTCACCCCGACCTCACCCCGACCTCGCCCCGACCTCGCCGCTCCTTCACTCCGACCTCGCCCCGACCTCGCCGCTCCTTCGCCCCGACCTCGCACCGACCTCGCCGCTCCTTCACCCCGACCTCGCCCCGACCTCGCCGCTCCTTTGCCCGGACCTCGCCCCGATCTCCCCCCGACCTCGCCCCGACCTCGCCGCTCCTTCGCCCCGACCTCGCCCCGACCTCGCCCTGACCTCGCACCGACTTCGCCCCGACCTCGCCCCGACCTCGCCCCGACCTCGCACCGACTTCGCCCCGACCTCGCCCCGACCTCACCCCGACCTCGCCCCGACCTCGCCGCTCCTTCACTCCGACCTCGCCCCGACCTCACCGTTCCTTCGCCCTGACCTCGCCGCTCCTTCGCCCCGACCTCGCACCGACCTCGCCGCTCCTTTGCCCGGACCTCGCCACTCCTTCGCCCCGACCTCGCCGCTCCTTCCCCCCGACCTCGCCCCGACCTCGCCCCGACCTCGCCCCGACCTCGCCCCGACCTCGCCCCGACCTCGCCCCGACTTCGTCCCAACCTCGCCGCTCCTTCCCCCCGACCTCGCCCCGACCTCGCCCCGACCTCGCCCCGACCTCGCCTCGACCTCGCTCGTACCTCGCCGCTCCTTCACCCCGATCTCGCCACTCCTTCACCCCGACCTCGCCCCGACCTCGCCCCGACCTCGCCTCGACCTCGCTCGTACCTCGCCGCTCCTTCCTCCCGACCTCGCCCCGACCTCGCCCCGACCTCGCCTCGACCTCGCTCGTACCTCGCCGCTCCTTCCCCCCGACCTCGCCCCGACCTCGCTCTGACCTGGCCGCTCCTTCACCCCGACCTCGCCTCGACCTCGCTCGTACCTCGCCGCTCCTTCACCCCGACCTCGCCGCTCCTTTACCCCGATCTCGCCACTCCTTCACCCCGACCTCGCCGCTCCTTCACCCCGACCTCGCCGCTCCTTCACCATGACCTCGCCGCTCCTTCGCCCCGACCTCGCCGCTCCTTCGCCCCGACCTCGCCGCTCCTTCGCCCCGACCTCGTCGCTCCTTCACCCCGATCTCGCCGCTCCTTCGCTCCGATCTCACGGCTCCTTCGCCCTGACCTCGCCCCGACCTCGCCCCGACCTCGCCGCTCCTGCTGTACCTGCCCACATTCCAACCACCAACCTGGATCTTGGTGATGTCCCTCTTCACTGCCATTGCTCTCCTCTCCAGCAGGTGCTGCTCCCTGGAGTGTTATGCCGCCATGCTGCTCCTTCTACTCCCCAGCCTGCTCCGATGGTGCTCGTAGGCCGGGGACCATGCAGATTGCTTGGTGTGCTCTCCAATGCCGTCCTGGCCTTTCTCTGAGACTGCAGTTGTGGCTGCAGCAGGTGGCAGGTTTTAATGAGAACCACCTTGGTGAACCGCTGAGGTTCAGGTCAGAGTATTGCTCCCGGAACACCCCGGGTGTAAATGGCCTCCTGCTGAGTGCCCTTCTCCCCTCCTCCTCCCTTTCCCACAGTCTGCCCTGCTCTGCGTCACCTCTGCTCAATGTCCCTGTCATGCTGCAGGCCAAGGGGAATTCCTACCACTGCACCATGTCTGGTAGCATGTGGTCTTTGCAGAATCCTTAAAGTCAGAACCAATTCCTTCAGTATCTGCCACACCACTCCCTGTATAACGTTAGCGACTTGAAATAACTGCACAAGCCATCAAACACTTCTACAAACACAGCAACAGCCAGTGTATATCAATCAACAGCTAACCAGTAAGTAGTTGATGATCCCTGTGAATAGCGCTGGCGGTGGGTCCTTCCTGCTGCTGAACGTGTGTTCAGCTATGCGAGCTGCAGAGAGGACGTTAGCTGGAGCGTTGAGCTCCAAAAGGGCAGTGCGGGCATCAAATCAGCATTGCAGGCTGATTGACGTCACAATCTGTCTGCTCTGCATACTCTGGCACACGCTCCTTGCGCCCACGCTAACGACCTGCTCAAGATGGCATCCAGTGCAGCCCACACCAGAAGTACGCGCCAGTTTGGAGCGTAAATGGCCCAAACCACGGGCGCTACTGAGCCGAATTTGGCGGCCTTTGTGTTTTTAACTTTCCATTGCCTGATGGAGTTAAAGCTCTGAGCTTTGAGTATAGCAGGGCAGATTGATGTATTGTGCCTCCTGCTTCAAACAATCAATAACATTTCTCATTGCTGCTGTGTTTCCATGGATGATCAATTCAGAAATTGCATCCAATTTCCAAAGCAAAATCACATCAGATGGAATGGTCCAAGTGGAATCCAATCGCACTGCCCATTTAATCAGCATCCAAGGGCCATCAAAGCCACAAGTGCATTGGGAATATTACATTATTTATCAAGGCTTGCCCTGTCATACACAAGATATTTTTTGCCAAAGGATTGGGCTCAATAATTGCGGGGTTTTATGAAGCTAGCACAGAGAGTACAGACATCAATACATCAACAATTCTGGCTGCTCTGAGAGATTGCATTTCCTGCTGACCTAATGTTCCATAGAGGTAATATGGTGAAGTTAACTTCTCCAGCAAGCCATGGTAGAAAATGAGCCGGTCCAAAAATGCTCCAAATCGATTTCAATGACCTTTTCCCAGCAGTGTGTGTGTGTGTTTAATACTGAGCAAGGTGAGAGAGGTCAGTGCATTGTGAATCGAGATACCAGTGTCAACATCAAGCATTCCCAAATCACAGGGGCCCATTGAAGACAGACACAGCTGATACTGTCATAAACAGGAAGGTCATGGCAGATTTCTTCAATGTGTACTTGCTATCCATTTCCACAGTGGAGGATTGGGATAAAATACCCGTGATAAAAAAAATCAAGGGGAGAAAGTTACTGAATTCAATATAAATAACAAATGGTAATGGAGAAAGTAATGTGACTTAAACTGGATACATCTCCTGGACCTGGGGGTTTGCACCACAGGGAATTCAAATACAAGGGAATTGTGGAAGGATTGGTCATAATCTTTCAAAGTTCTTTTGAGTTGGGAATGATGCTATTGGAATGGAAATGTGCTGATGTCACTCCATTGTTTAAGAAGTGTGGGAGGCAGAAGCCAGGTAACCACAGGCCTGTTAGGTTAGGTTATGGGGAAGCTAGTAGAATCTGTCAGTGACTGAGTACTGTAACAAACCTGAGCTGACCGGAGGGAACCAGCATGGATTTGCTAAGGCTAAGTCATGTCGGATTAATCTAGTTGAAGTTTTTGAGGAGGTCACTAACATGGTTGATAAGAGAGTGTCTATGGATGATGTCTGCATGAACTTTCAGAAGGTATTCAGTAAGGTTCCACACAGGAGATTATTATTAAACATGGGAACGCATGGAACTGGAGACAACCTTTTGACTTGGATTGATTGGCTGGAGGCAGAGAGTGGGATAAAGGCAACATTCTCTGATTAGTGGGTGTAACAAGCAGTATTCCAGGGGATCTGTTTGGCGGCCACAGTCCTTCACCATATTTATTACTAACTTGGATGAAGTTAAGTGAGTGTTGCCGATGGTCACACGCCAGCTGGACATTGAGGGAGTGCAAAGCGACTTGCATACTGCCAATGGCCCCTGCACCGTGGGGAAGCCTAAACACCTCATGTGGCCATGTGATCGCTCGGCCTGCTGCTCTCTGGCCAGAGAGAATGAAATGTAATTAGCTGTCTTGGAATGCAGAGCCCCAGTGATCTCCCTTACACAACAGTGCAGGCAAACTGTGAGATGTTGCATATATCTTCAGCCTGAGCCGAGAAGCAGCCCGACACATATAAGCTCATGGCCACGGTCACCATCACAGCCACAGCCAATGTGGTCTTGCCCTGCTCTGAGGTGGCAGGTGTGTTTACAGCAGGTGACAGATTTCAGCGAGGATATACTCAGTGAAGTGCAGGCATTTGAAACGGCGGTTGCGATTTTGCTGGCGTCCAGTGAACGGGACGGGTCAGCTGTGAAATTTAAAATGATTGAAAGCGGGTCAGGAACCTGCTGTCAAAACACACACACTGCACTTTCCCAGTGTTGGGTCTGCCAGCATTGAGGGATTCATTGGTGGCTTGTTTACAGCCACTGAACAATGCTACTGTTTCGCGATTGTTAACGTTCACAGGATTCCCACAGGATTCCTGCTGTGCATTGACCTCGTCAGTGAAGCTGAGGCAGGAGGTCACTGGCCATTAAATCAGCTGATGAGTCGACTGCTTCAAATGACAAGTTAAAAATCCCAGCTGGTTCAGATATCTTTTCATAAGCACTAACATCTCAAAACTGCATTTCCATTACAGATTCAGGATGCTGCCAGTCTTTATACAAGACTTGTATAAAGACTTGCAGCAACCTGAATGCAGTATGACTTTATTACCGCTCCCACCATTGATTTCGCTTCTGTCATCTTTACTTCACCTGCCTTCTATTCTATCAGCATCGGTGCACTTTATGCTGTCTCACCTCGGTCCTCAGAATCCCACCACGATCAGCCCCAACACCAGCAGCACCACAACAACACCAACCTTCTCCACAATCACCGGATGCTGTGCAGGACACAGGTGTAAGGGATGGTGGTCTCTATGAGGGGGTCATGTTCCCTTCTGACCAACTTGAGCAGTTTCGAATCGCTCCCACTCCCTTGGGTTCTGTACTCTGGATTTATTTGGGGGGGTGAAAAAGTGCAGAGGGCGCTGGTTTGATGCAAAGAACTTTGTTTTTTTACAGTCAAAGTAATACAGGCTTATTACACTAGTAAGAAAATACACGTTCAAACTTACAATCACTCCAATAAAGAACAATACAAGGAAAGATACAAGGTCAAACTTAAATTCACAAATCACTCTAATAAAGAACCATGCACTGGACATTCAAAGGGGGGTCACAGTAAATTATACCTTCCACCTCCCAATACCTAATTCTAGCTAGGTTAGACTCCAGGGCATGCAGCGACTATGCTTACCAACTCTTTTGATAGTTAACGGTAGATCGCGGTTGTTTTACCCTTGATACAACTTTGCTCTGGTCGGTCACTGCTGCGATGGTAATGTTCTTCCTTCAAGACTTCAGGACTTCGAGGCTGGAGAAGTTAGTTTACAACTGTCGCGTTGGTTTTTCTCCTTGTCTTGATGACACGGCGTAGTGTGGTACTAGTCTGTCAGTCAAAGTGTCATCTGAGGTGGTAGCTGCCTTCTAGCTACCTAGCAACCACCTAACCTCTGTTGAAAACAGGGCTCAGTTATATGATTTCAGTGTTCTAATCTTGCCGACAAATCTGTTCAAAATCTTTTGTATAATTTTGGAGGGCTTGGTTCTTCTTTGTAATATTTTGTCAGGCTCGTTAAAAGTTGATATGTCTTGGGTAGGTTGATGTTCGAAAACTGTTTCCTGATGGAAATATTAGTTTGGTAATTGCAATGTCCTTTTGTGCTTAGCCTTTCGCATCCAGGCTGAATTGGGCCTCTTTGTGATGTATATGCTGAAATGGTTGTCCAGATCCATATTGATCGGTAGCTACCTCTGGGTGATACTGTGATGGTAATGTCTCTTGTGGGGGAAGGATTTTCGAATACTCATTCTTCCAGACAGGTTAACTCAGTCCTCACCCCCAGGTAGCTTTACGTAATCAGTCTGTCTCTGCTAGTTCCGTAGACTTGAGTTTGTCTTTTAAAATCCAAAATTCTATTAAAGTTCGTAGTTTCTTCCATAAGAACTTTAGAGTTCCAAACTATTCGGTAGATAGTCCCAAATTAAATTTCCTTTCGAATGAGCCCAAACACAGGGGGAGTTTCTTGTGAATTTTGCATTCCTTCATTCCCCCCTATTGACACTCCACACTCTTGAGTGTCAATCAAGGGAAGCAAAATTCCTGCTCCCGAGAGTCAACCTTCCCTGCATTTATACTAGCTAAACATTACCCTGCAACCCTGTTGAAATGCAATGCAATATACAGGCGAATACAGTCATTACAATTTGGTTATAGCGTAGAGGGGTTTTTACAGTAAAATGACGGTATACAGTCATACACAACTTTAAGTAAAGTAAAATAAAAACACATAGTAACACATTCTCAAATAGCATAAAGGTCCATAGTCAAACACGTTTTAAGTTCAGTAAAATAAAGGTACATAGTCAAAACATTTAAGTAACACTCTTACAACACTCGCGATGTTGCGGTTTACAGCAGGTAAAATCAAACACAAATTAAACATGGTAGTATGCTGTCACCCCTCCCTGCGCGATTCCCAAGTTCGGCCAAGGAGCGTACAGCATCCTTTGGTGCCTGACCTGACGGCCTCTGCGTTTCACTCGGCAAGTGAGACACCATAAGTAAAGTATAATCGCAAATTGACAAATAACTAAAATGTGGGAAGCGATTCAGATCCAGACTGGGACATCTATATTTCTGAAAAGGTCCCACCAAGGCGGAATGGTGATCTCGAGAATCTATTTCCCTATGTCAATCGTTTTCTGTTCTAGAGTGTAGAAGTGTTTTTGTGAGATAATTACAGCTTTTAGCAGAGCGGTAAGATGTTTGGGTAGAGGGGGAATTGCATAGCCAAAGTACAACATAATCCTGCAGGTTTGTAATGTTTTCCTTCACTGTGAGGTGGACAGTGGAGGGTTCAGGAATGGGGACAATCCGTCCCTGGGCCACTTGAACTGATGCCTCAGGTTTGAAGCAAAAACTGCTGTCACTTACCGGACACCAGAAGTGTCCATGCTGGTAGAGGGGCACACTGGTGGTGACACAATATGTCCCACCCTCTATGTGTGCTCCCTGTGGAGGGACATGGTCTTGTGTCATTACCTCCATGGTACAGTTAATAGGCTGTGCGCCAGCAGCTTTAAACCCACACTGTGACTTTGAATGGGCACTCAAGTACTGGGGACACAGTATTACGTGTGCACCCCGGCTCCGGCACCCGGAGAGGTCAGTACCCGTTACAGCGTGCTCCCACTTTATGACATAGGGTGGGGCTGCTGTGAAACGAACGTGTGCACCTCCCTGAATAACTCCAATGTTCTCCACCCGGTTTACCGGTGCGGGTCGGGCTGTCCCACCCATGGCCGGCATCCTTAGTACGATTCCCATAATGGTGTGGTTAGAATTCCCACAGTCTATTGGGACAGGGTAGGCTTCAGAGGCTAGGCAGAGCTGGCACCGGCTTAGTGAATTGCTGTATGGGTAGAGGGCTGCGAGGTGCTTGTCCCTGATCCAAGACCTTGTTTTAAATCTTCCAGGTTGTTGCGGCCCTCGCCCAACAACCATGCCCCATACAGTACGCACACCTCATTCTGTGCAGCCTGGTCAGAAGCATTTCTATCCTCCCGTATAAGTGCATTCACTGTCTGTACATGTTTCTCCAGCTCAGCCACTATTTCTTTTAAATGGACTGTCATAGCCTGGTCCTCGAGTAGTTCTGAACCTACTACTGTGTTCTCTTGTTTCAGGATTTTTCTCAATTGGGTCTTAGGCTGTTTATCTGTGTTTGCAGTTCTATGTCATCTAGGCTATTTATTACACAGGATCCTGTATCGTAGGCAGTGAAAACATCATTTATGATTCCCCTTCTAGCTCTCCCAAAGCCCATGGTGTCCCTAGTGTTTAGGGTGTATAGGTCTGCTTTGTCTACATTTCCAAAGTCTAACTCATAAAATTTCTTGAACATATCTCTAAGTAGGGCCTGTTATAGCAGCTCTGTCGTCTTTGGGCACCATGCAGGTAGGTGTACCTCGGTATTGTTTAAAATTACTGAAGCTACTGCATAATGTACCCCTGGTATAACACCTTTTCGGTCGGTACCAATACTAATCCATTCCCAGGTCCCTTGGTGGTGGTAGGACACCTTTCTATTACTGTGCGTATTGGCGGGGTTGTGGGCAGGGGTTTCTTAATGTGTGCTCTTAATTCGGTGGCGTTAATTGGGAGTGGGGAGTGTGGAACCACGCACCCATGTAGGCTAGAATCCTACCCCATCCCTTCCCCTTCATCTTGCCATTGCCTGGCGAAGGCGATCGCTATGCCTGCGGGACAAATATTCTCTGATCCCCACATGCAAGCATAAATTCCTTGTTCGGATTCCCACTATTTGTCCCAACACACTTTTACTCCTCCCTGTGTCCCCGTGATGGTGCGGTAAATATCATTACCGAGTCTTTCCCAGTCCGATTCCTGGTCCCATGCGTCCTTGCTGAGTTTTCTGAGCCATCATCATCTTCCCAGGGGAATGTTCCCTTTGCAAGTCAAATACACACGCTTTCCTTCTGTAACACTGACTCGGGCAGCGATGATCCGTATCCGGGGGCATGGAACTGAGGCCTCCCCGTACGCAAAGCCTTCCTGGCTGGAGTAGCGGGTAGAATTAGATCCCAGCCACCCTGGCCATCTTCCTTTGTGGGCGTAAACGCCGAGTTCTTCCTTGTCTCGGGTGCTACCCCCGGCGGTTACAATCGGTGCTCTCCCTCCTGAACACCCGTAGATGAGGGATTCTTCCACGTCTCCCCGGTCGCCGCTGCCCATCCCTATCAGGGCGAGCAGGAACAGGACCCTTTCCATACTGCTCTCATTCCTGTAGGGGCACAAAAAACAGATTGTCTAGCCCTGAGAAAGTTCTCTGGATTGACAAAGGTGACCGAGTTCCAAATTTGGGCTCGTAGTCCTTAATTGACTGGCTGTCTTATTCAGTTCCTTGTGGACTGATTTCTGCTGCTTACTATTATCTCACAGCCGTTTTGTTTGTTATCTCACCGGTGCTTCCTTAATAGCCATACCGGTAGATTCTTCTTACTTCCGGGTGTTACCCGGCCTGTGCCTATTTTAACAGTTGCACAGGTAGACTCCTTTCCTTACCCCAGTTAACTACTACATGTATACTTATCATTACTCGTTTCGTTTCTTCCTCTGGGGGTTGTTCTGCCTGGTCGAGGGCTACAGACTGGGGACTCCCACTTGGTGGCTCATCCACCGCTATCTCTTCCAGGGATCTCTTGTTTCCCGAGGTTACCGGCTGGGTGTCCCTGCTCGCGGGCTGGTCTCTGACCTTAGGTGCCCGTTTGGGGCTGATCCCACTCCCGGGGCCGAATCATTTAAACGGGAGTGCTGGTAACCATGGTGTCTTTGACCGTGGCGTGCGGGGAGTCCTTCTTAAGGCTCCAGCTGCTGGAGGTGCGTCCAAGTCCCAAATGATTGGTGGGACAGCTCCTCCAATAACACAGTCCACCGCCCTTCTCGGCGCAGTCTGTGGATCTGCCACATTCCGTATGGGAATTCCACAGTTGGGGTCTGTTGGCTGGGCGTCCCTGTTTTTAGTCCGGTTAACAGTTTTTGGCTGTCCTTTGCGTTTAGCTGCTGCCCCTGGGTTGAAAGGTTTGCACTTGTAATGTCTGTAAGCTTGTAATGTAGGTAGCTCCACAGGTGGATGTGGACATATTGTGTACTGCAACTGTAAAGTTAATAATTAACAGAAACAGGCAGATTCCGGAGGCTTCCGAGAGAGAGCTGCCTGCCATGTTAGGAGCTGTGTGCCCAGTGCTCTGTGAAGATATCATATTTGGCGGCGAGATGGGATTTTTCGGATGATTTAAAGCTTAAATTTTGTTGGTGAAGGATTCAGCCAGCCAACAGAGAGCCTTTCGAAGTTTCTGTCTTTGGAAGTAAGCTACAAAATCTGAGGTAAAATATAGCACATGGTGTGAACAGCTGGAGATTAAAATGGCAGGTGTAATCTGACATTTGGGGGAATATAGACATGACCGGGAATGTTTTAAAGCGTATATTGGCTAGAAATGTATTTCACTGCAAATAACATAATCGAAGTTCCAGACAATGCAGTCCAGAACCGGGCTGTGTTGGAACGTAAGAAAGCAATCGTCTTATCGGTGGTGGGTCCGGCATTCTACGAAACCCTTGTAAATCTGCTTGTGCCTGACGAGCCAAAGGACACAACGCTTAAAGAGATTTTAACGAAGATGGAGCAGCACTATAACCCCAAACCATTAGAAATTGCTGAAAGCTATCGTTTTGGGATTCGGAATCAAAAGTCTGATGTGTGTATCAGTGATTAAGTCATAGCATTAAAAAAGCTATCGATGCATTGCAATTTTGGAAACTTTCAAAACCGAGCATTACGGAATTGTTTTGTTTGTGGGGTGAAAAATGATGTGATCAGAAGGAAGTTATTGACGATGGATTACTTGACTTTTGAGATTGCTTGTCAGACAGCGAGGTCGATGGGCATGGCCGAACAATATTCCCGAGAATTAAATAATAATTAAGGTCATCAGTCAAACAAGGAAAATCACCTGCAGGAGAACAGTCAAAGACGGTGGGGGCCCAAAGTCTCAGAAACTGGAAATTCTAACAGAGCGTCGAAGTCGTGCTATAGATGCCTGGGACAACACATTGCTCAAAGTTGTTGATATGTGAAGGCTGAATGTTTCTTCTGCAGAAAGACTGAGCATCTTGCGAAGGCATGCCGACTGAAGGGTAAACCAGCTTTTAAAGCTATGAGTCCAGCGTTCAAAGCTATGAGTAGAAATCCCCAGAGATGACATAACATGGAAGAACAACAACAGGACGAGGAGATGTTAGAGTTACACGTCAACAGGAGTACGAGGTTAACGGACAGCAATTCGGAAAGCATCAAAATCCACATAGATGTTGCGGGATTCAAGGTACCAATGGAAATCGACACGGGTGCATCCGTGAGTGTAGTACCGGAGTTGCTATACCTCGACAAATTGCGTGATTTCCCACTGGAGAAATCCAAGATAGAGCTGCGAGGCTACTCGGGCGAGAAAATTCCTGTGGTCGGTCGTATCACCGTACCAGTGAAATATAAAGATCAATTTCAGAACTTGCCTCTAATAGTAGTGAAAGGAGACAAGTCTGCCTTATGAGGAAGAAATTGGTTGAGCTCACTGAAGCTGGATTGGAGTAAGATTTTCTGTGTGGAAGCGAGATTTTCATCAACGGATGATGTTATCAAGCAGTGTCCGAAGGTGTTCTGTGAAACAGGCAGTCCAATCCAAGGCTTCAAGGCGAGTGTCAGGGTACAGAAGGACTCTAGATCAGTTTACTACAAGCCACGTTCTGTACCATATTCACTCAAGGAGAAAGTTGAGCAAGAACTCAAAAGACTTGAGACTGAGAACATTATTTGTAAGATAGATTGACATAATTGGGCTACACCCATTGTTGTTGTACCTCAGTCTGATGGTAAGGTAAGATTGTCTGGTGATTATAAAGTAACTGTAAACTAGGTTCTAGAGGGTAATGTCCCCAATACATTGCCGAATATAGAAGATTTGTTCACAACACTGACAGGTGGTCAGATCTTCTCAAAACTGGATCTTACGAATGAATGCCTATTTACAGCTTGAACTAGATGAGAAGTCCAAGTCATGCTTGACTATAAATACTCATCTAGGCCTATATCAATTTAATAGGTTATCATTTGGAGTGTCTTCCGCCCCTGCCATATTCCAAGGGGTGATGAACCAGATTTTGCAAGGTATTGAAGGTGCAGTATGTTATTTGGATGACATACTAATTTCAGCACCAAATAGGAAAATTCATAATAACATATTGAATTAAGTCCTCAAACGGCTAGAGAAGCACAGAGTACGAGTGTCTGCTCGTAAGTGTGAGTTATTTAAAAACTCAGTGGAGTACTTAGGGTACAGAGTAGACAAAGATGGTTTACATCCAACTATGGAAAAATTGGATGCAATTAGAAATGCACCCACTGCCAGGAATGTCACTGAACTTCGTTCATTCTTGGGTTTTTTGAACTATAATGGGAAGTTCCTGCCAAATTTGACTACAGTATTACATCCACTGAATGAACTTTTAATAAAACAGGTCCATTGGAAGTGGTTAAAAGAATGCGATACAGCATTCCAGGAGTGTAAAAACAAATTGGTAGAGAGCACCATGTTAGTTCACTATGACATATCTAAGCAGATTAAGCTAGCATGCGATGCCTCTCCATATGGAGTTGGGGCAGTAATCTCTCATGTATTAAGTAGTGGGGAGGAGAGACCAATTGCTTTTGCTTCACGCACTCTCAGTGCCAATGTGAGTAATTATGCGCAAATTGAAAGGGAAGTTTTGGCATTAATTTTTGGGCTCAAGAAGTTTCACAAATACTTGTATTGTCTTAAATTTACCATCGTTACGGATCATAAGCCCCTAACAGCAATCCTCCATCCAAAGTCCCCAGTTTCAACATTAGCTGCAGCCCGAATGCTGAGATGGGCTTTGATTTTGTCAGCATGCACATATGATATTGAATACAGATGATCAGCTGATCACATTAATGCTGATGCAATGTCTAGATTGCCTTCCCCATCACAAGTTACAGCCGATAGGGAAGAAGTGTTTTATTTTTCATACATTCATGAACTGCCAATCACAGCTGAAGAGATTGGTAGAGCAACCAAACGTGACCCAGTGATGTCAAACGTGTATGAGTATATTGCAAATGGATGGCCAAACCAGGTAACAGACAAAGATACACATCCATTCTTCATTCGTAGGAATGAATTATCAGTCGATAAAGATTATATCATGTGGGGTGCAAGAGTGGTTATACCAAATAAATTCAAGTCCAAATTATTAGGAGACCTCCATGACCAGCACCTGGTAATGTGCTGAACCAAGCGCTTTGCACGCAGTTATTTATGGTGGCCAAGTCTTGATAAAGATATAGAGTACATCGTGAGTCAGTGTACGACATGTCAATCGGTATCCAAGCAACCATCACCAGTACCATTACAGCCATGGAAATGGCCTCCCAGGGTGTGGCAAAGGCTACATATTGATTTTGCTGAGTTAGAAGGACAACAATTGTTCATAGTGATTGATAGTCATTCGAAATGGGTTGAGGTGTTTGCAATGTGGAAAATAACAAGAAGTAAAACATTGGACATTTTACGAAAATTATTTTCTTCATTTGGCCTCCCTGAAGAAATTGTTTTGGATAATGGGCCACAAATTAGTTCAGAAGAATTTGCACAATTCACGAGCAGAAATGGTGTGAAACATACCAAGGTTCCACCATACTATCCTGCTTCGAATGGTGCAGCAGAGCACACTGTACAAATTGTAAAACATGCTCTCATAAAGCAAATGTTAGATCCAAATCCAAGGAAACGACAGTTGCCACTGGATCACAAATTGGCTAATTTTTTGATTACATATCGAAATACTCCTCATACAACTGCTGGGAGAACACCAGCAGAGTTGTTTCTCAAACGGCAGCCATGAACCAGATTTTCGTTGTTGAAGCCAAATTTGGCACAGTCCGTAGAAGAGACACAATTAAGACAGAAAGAGAATCATGATAGAGGTAGAGTAAAAGAGAGAAGTGTGAAATTAAACCAGAAGGTGAGAGTGAAGAACCATCACCACAAGTGGTTAAAGTGGTTACTAGGAAAAGTGGTGAAGGTATGTGGTCCTCGCACATATTTGGTAAAGATGTTTGATAATGGACAGGTTAGGTTTGTTCATATTGATCATATTTTACCTAGACATGAAAGGAGTTGAAGGTGGGAATGATTCAATTATTTCTGACTCATCAGATAGTTTTGATACACAAGTAGCAAATCCTAAATCGAATATACTGGAAACAAATCCAGGAGAGAATCAGAATGAAAGTCTGAGTCCGAGTCAGGAAGTTTATTTCTCAAGGTATAGAATTGAAAAGTCGTGAAGTTAAGCTAAAGCTGTATCGAACCTTGGTTAGGCCACACTTAGAGTACAGCATATAGTTCTGGTCACCAAAAGGATATCAAGGGTAGAGAGCGTGCAGAGAGGATTTACAAGGACAATACCAGAAATGCGAGGGTTTACCTATCAGGAAAGGATGAAACAGGCTCGGGCTCATTTCTCTTGAAAAAAGAAGGCTGAGGGATGACCTAAAGGTATGAAAGGTTTTGATCGAGTCAACACAGAGAGATTGTTATCACTTGTAGGGAAAAGTATAACTCGAGGTGATCAATATAAGATAGTCATCAAGAAATCAAATAGGGAATTCAGCAGAAATTTCTTTACCGAGAGAGTGGTGAGAATGTGGAACTTGCTGCCACAGGGAGTGGTTGAGGCGAATAGTGTCGATGCATTTAAGGGGAGGTTCGATAAGCACAGTGCCTCCCATCTTTTCTCACCTAAGTCTATTAGCCTAACTCTCTATTGTCTTCTCCCTCATATATTTATCTAGCCTCCCCTTAAATGCACCGATACTATTCACTTCAACCACTGTGGTAGCAAGTTCCACATTCTCACCACTCTTTGGATAAAGGATTCATGTCCAACTGTGAGAGCAGACAGCACCTCTGTTTAATGTCTCATCCAAATGACCATACCTCCAACAGTGCAGCACTCCCTCAGTTGTATACTGGAGTGCCAGCTTAGATTTATAGTGC
Source organism: Pristiophorus japonicus (assembly GCF_044704955.1). Taxonomy (NCBI): domain Eukaryota; kingdom Metazoa; phylum Chordata; class Chondrichthyes; family Pristiophoridae; genus Pristiophorus; species Pristiophorus japonicus. The sequence goes on along the minus strand of NC_091982.1, from coordinate 133,876,424 downwards.
TCAAGTCTCTGGAGTGGGACTTGAACCCATAGCCTTCTGACTCAAGGGAAGAGTGTGCTGCCCACTGAGCCATAGCTGACACTGACATTCTACATGGACAAGTGTTTACATGTTGGTTTGATGCCAGAAAAACCATGGCTCCACTTAAAGAGTATTGATCTTGTGTGGGTGGCCTTTGTTCAGCCTGAGAATACTGTCCAACACGAGAGTTACAAGACAGAGAGTTGAATGTTTTCAGGAAGCTCTCACTTTGTTCAGTTTCAGCGATCATTGACTGCAAACACATCTTGCCAACCTGTGAAGTGACATGAATAATTCAACATTCTTGTCAAGCTTGACATTTTCTGTCAGAAACCTGACAGCAAAAGGCAATGAAATGTGCACTGGAGTTATTCACTTTCCACATCTTACTCCACAAACAAGATCTTGATTGAATGAATGAATCAATCAGATGTTGAACCATTAATCATGGGGTTGATTGATCTGGTCCCATGGCACTATTTCGAAGACGAGCGAAGGAGTTATCCCCGGTGTCCTGGGTCAATATTTATCCCTCAATGAACATAACAAAAATACAGATTATCTGGTCATTACCACATTGCTATTTGTGGGAGCTTGCTGTGCGCAAATTGGCTGCCATGTTTCCTACATTACAACAGTGATTATACTCGAAAAAGTATTCCATTGACTGTAAAGCGCTTTGAGACGTCCGTGGTCATGAAAGGCATTATATAAATCCAAGTTAGTCAGTCAGTCAGTCCTTCCTTGCTTGCTTGCTTGGGATATACATTTTACAGATAAACTTAATCAGGCAGAGCTTCCATGCAGCTCTGAGGATTGTGGAACTGTACTCTTCCTGACTCCTGGCTCCTGAGCATTGATACAAGGCTGCTTTCATCTACGAGTCTTTGACTTCTGATTTTCAATGGCACGGCCTTTCAATGACAGGGAAGGGAAGGAGCCTTCTGTAATTATCTGTGAATAGGTTCAGAGTGTCTCCAAATTCTTCCTTCATACTCTTGGAATCGGTCCCTTTGTCAAACCTTTGATTTTGTTAATGCCAGACATCAGCAAACTAGCTAGTCGGTTAATCACCTTGTTTATCTTGTTTAACCTGAGGTCCTTCAAAAATCTCAGCTCTCATGCAGGTAAACGTAAGAACATAAGAACATAAGAAATAGGAGCAGGAGTAGGCCATACGGCCCCTCGAGCCTGCTCCGCCATTCAATACGATCATGGCTGATCCGATCATGGACTCAGATCAACTTCCCTGTCCGCTCTCCATAACCCCTTACTCCCTTAGCATTTAAGAAACTATCTATTTCTGTCTTAAATTTATTCAATGTCCCAGCTTCCACAGCTCCCTGAGGCAGCGAATTCCACAGATTTACAACCCTCTGAGAGAAGAAATTTCTCCTCATCTCAGTTTTAAATGGGCGGCTCCTTATTCTAAGATTATGCCCTCTAGTTCTAGTCTCCCCTCATCAGTGGAAACATCCTCTCTGCATCCACCTTGTCAAGCCCCTTTATAATCTTATATGTTTCGATAAGATCACCTCTCAATGAGTAGAGGCCCAACCTACTCAACCTTTCCTCATAAGTCAACCCCCTCATCCCCGGAATCAACCTAGTGAACCTTCTCTGAACTGCCTCCAAAGCAAGTATATCTTTTTGTAATTCTGGAAACCAAAACTGCCGCAGAATTCCAGGTGTGACCTCACCAATACCTTATATAGCTGTAGCAAGACTTCTCTGCTTTTATACTCTATTTCCTTTGCAATAAAGACCAAGATTCCATTAGCCTTCCTGGTCACTTGCTGTCCCTGCATAGGTGAAAGCACTGATTCTCCTCCCTGCAGTAACATTTCAGGTCTCCCATCTGCTTCACAGGTGCCAGGACTTCAAGGAGTGCTGTCATTTCAAAAGGCACGATCACTTGATCTGTGATACATAGAAATATAGAAACATAGAAAATAGGTGCAGGAGTAGGCCATTCGGCCCTTCTAGCCTGCACCGCCATTCAATGAGTTCATGGCTGAACATTCAACTTCAGTACCCCATTCCTGCTTTCTCGCCATACCCCTTGATCCCCCTAGTAGTAAGGACCTCATCTAACTCCTTTTTGAATATATTTAGTGAATTGGCCTCAACAACTTTCTGTGGTAGAGAATTCCACAGGTTCACCACTCTCTGGGTGAAGAAGTTCCTCCGCATCTCGGTCCTAAATGGCTTACCCCTTATCCTTAGACTGTGACCTCTGGTTCTGGACTTCCCCAACATTGGGAACATTCTTCCTGCATCTAACCTGTCTAACCCCGTCAGAATTTTATATGTTTCTATGAGGTCCCCTCTCATTCTTCTGAACTCCAGTGAATACAAGCCCAGTTGATCCAGTCTTTCTTGATAGGTCAGTCCCGCCATCCCGGGAATCAGTCTGGTGAACCTTCGCTGCACTCCCTCAATAGCAAGAATGTCCTTCCTCAGGTTAGGAGACCAAAACTGTACACAATACTCCAGGTGTGGCCTCACCAATGCCCTGTACAACTGTAGCAACACCTCCCTGCCCCTGTACTCAAATCCCCTTGCTATGAAGGCCAACATGCCATTTGCTTTCTTAACCGCCTGCTGCACCTGCATGCCAACCTTCAATGACTGATGTACCATGACACCCAGGTCTCTTTGCACCTCCCCTTTTCCTAATCTGTCACCATTCAGATAATAGTCTGTCTCTCTGTTTTTACCACCAAAGTGGATAACCTCACATTTATCCACATTATACTTCATCTGCCATGCATTTGCCTTATTTTGCTCTGATGCACCTGCACCTCTGGAAACCGTGGCTAGATTTTTCACATCCTGTTTTTTTGGGTAGTATTTCTCACTCTCCACAACACAGTTCCACATTTTCAATTAGTGACTCCTATTTCTTTTGATCTTTCATATAACTGGCATTCTGATAAAGAACACTCAGGTTGATGGGGGTTAGGACATATGTCTAGCATGCGGGATCTTCTGATATATTTCCCCTGGTTTATATGTGAGCTTTCTTCATTATGTTCTTTAGATTTGCCTGCTAGTTTCAGTGGGCAGCACTCTTGCCTCTGAGTCAGAAGGTTATGGGTCCCACTCCAGAGGCTTGAGCACAAAAATAAAGGCTGACACAACAATGCAGTGCTGAGGGAGTGCTACACTGTCGGAGGTGCCATCTTTTGGATGTGACACTAAAGTGAGGCCCCGTCTGCTCCCTCAGGTGGACGTGAAAGATTCAATGGCACTATTTTGAAGAAGAGCAAGGGAATTATCCTTCATGTCCTGGCCAATAGTTATCTCTCAAACAACAACATCACTAAAAAATAGATTATCTGGTTATTATCACATTGCCGTATGTGGGAGCTTGCTGTGCACAAATTGGCTGCTGTTTTTCCTACATTACAAAAGTGACTATACTTCAAAAAGTACATCAGTGGTTGTAAAGCGCTTGGGAACGTCCAGTGGTTGTGAAAGCCACTATATAAATGCAAATCTTTGTTTCTTTAATAGTCTGGGACATTTCGAATGATCCGAATCAAGGGACTGCTTCTTGCTGCAGCATCCTTGAAATTTCCAGTCAGCACATTAAGCGATTTTACAGTGTTCCAGGATTCAACGAAAGGTAAAACCAAAGGGGAAGCTGAGTCTTCTTCAGTATGTTGGATGATGCATACTGGGATAGGATGGGCAGGATGTGTTTTGCCAATTGACATTGATCTGGAAGGGTGCCTGAAACAGATTGTGAATAACTAGTAAATTGCTATTGTCCATTTGTCAGGTGATGAAGATTACGTTTTGCAGATGCTGACAAGTTAGCAAAGGGATTTGGGAAATTGGCACTACAGAGCCGCCTAATAACCAGAACCTGCAACTACACCATGACAGCTGACATAGAAAACTTGACATAGTAATTTATAATGGTGAAAGTTGTCAGAAGGGTGCAACCAAAAATTGTAACAACAGTAATCAGGTTATATGGACAGGAAATGCAATATTTTGATAATATCTACATGCAATTATTATTAAAAAGAACAAAAGTAAAAATAAATGCCATAAAATCATTTCACCTGTGGAAGAGGTCATGGCTGTGAAAGTTCTTTATTTCTTGATCAAGCTCCTCCTTACAAAAGGTGATGAAAAAGAAACCATTTCCATTTAGCGACAGGACGTTGCTGGGTTTTAATGTCACCCTCAGATCACGCTGACTTCAGTGCTTGGCTGATGGTGCTGATCTGAGACTACATTTGGTCAGGTTTAAAGTGGGCTTCAAATAATCATTCAAATACAAATGTCATTATTCAATAAATGACAGTACCACAGAGATGCAAACATACAAGAAAACATTCTGCAGGATAGCTTTCAAAGGATGAGCACAATCAAATATCATCATCATCATCATAGGCAGTCCCTTGAGTCGAGGATGACTTGCTTCCACCTCAGAACGTTCACGGGTGTTTCAATACAGGACCTAATATTCCAGGTCCCAAACTAAATCCTGAAGGGTGGAAGATGCCTGTGCGTGAATTTTTTTAACGTGTGGTGGCCGTTGCACACCAGCCATCACAGTGCAGAGAGTAGGGGTAAAGGGTAGCTATACAAAGAGGCGAAGGTGGGTAGTGGGGTCCCACAAGGATCAGTGCTGGGACCACTGTTCACAATTTACATTCATGATTTAGACTTTGGAATCAAAAACACAATTTCAAAATTTGCAGAGGACACCAAGTAGAGGGGCTAGTGTGGATAGATGTGGAATCTATATGGGTAGAGCTGCAGAACACCAAAGGGCAAAAAACGTTAGTGGGAGTTGTGTACAGACCTCCAAACAGTAGTAGTGATGTTGGGGAGGGCATCAAACAGGAAATTAGGGGTGCGTGCAAAAAAGGTTCAGCAGTTATAATGGGTGACTTTAATATGCACATAGATTGGGCTGACCAAACTGGAAGCAATACAGTGGAGGAGAATTTCCTGGAGTGTATAAGGGATGGTTTTCTAGACCAATATGTCGAGGAACCAACTAGAGGGGAGGCCATCTTAGACTGGGTGTTGTGTAATGAGAGAGGATTCATTAGCAATCTCGTTGTGCGAGGCCCCTTGGGGAAGAGTGACCATAATATGGTGGAATTCTGCATTAGGATGGAGAATGAAACAGTTAATTCAGAGACCATGGTCCAGAACTTAAAGAAGGGTAACTTTGAAGGTATGAGGCGTGAATTGGCTAGGATAGATTGGCGAGTGATACTGAAGGGGTTGACTGTGGATGGGCAATGGCAGACATTTAGAGACCGCATGGATGAACTACAACAATTGTACATTCCTGTCTGGCGTAAAAATAAAAAAGGGAAGGTGGCTCAACCATGGCTATCAAGGGAAATCAGGGATTGTATTAAAGCCAAGGAAGTGGCATACAAATTGGCCAGAAATAGCAGCGAACCCGGGAACTGGGAGAAATTTAGAACTCAGCAGAGGAGGACAAAGGGTTTGATTGGGGCAGGGAAAATGGAGTACGAGAAGAAGCTTGCAGGGAACATTAAGACGGATTGCAAAAGTTTCTATAGATATGTAAAGAAAAAAAGGTTAGTAAAGACAAACGTAGGTCCCCTGCAGTCAGAATCAGGGGAAGTCATAACGGGGAACAAAGAAATGGCGGACCAATTGAACAAGTACTTTGGTTCTGTATTCACTAACAACCTTCCGGATGTAAAAGGGGTCGGAGGGTCTAGTAAGGAGGAGGAACTGAGGGAAATCCTTATTAGTCAGGAAATTGTGTTGGGGAAATTGATGGGATTGAAGGCCGATAAATCCCCAGGGCCTGATGGACTGCATCCCAGAGTACTTAAGGAGGTGGCCTTGGAAATAGTGGATGCATTGACAGTCATTTTCCAACATTCCATTGATTCTGGATCAGTTCCTATGGAGTGGAGGATAGCCAATGTAACCCCACTTTTTAAAAAAGGAGGGAGAGAGATAACAGGGAATTATGTCAGTCTGACATCGGTAGTGGGTAAAATGATGGAATCAATTATTAAGGATGTCATAGCAGTGCATTTGGAAAGAGGTGATATGATAGGTCCAAGTCAGCATGGATTTGTGAAAGGGAAATCATGCTTGACAAATCTTCTGGAATTTTTTGAGGATGTTTCCAGTAGAGTGGACAAGGGAGAACCAGTTGATGTGGTATATTTGGACTTTAGAAGGCTTTCGACAAGGTCCCACACAAGAGATTAATGTGCAAAGTTAAAGCACATGGAATTGGGGGTAGTGTGCTGACATGGATTGAGAACTGGTTGTCAGACAGGAAGCAAAGAGTAGGAGTAAATGGGGACTTTTTAGAATGGCAGGCAGTGACTAGTGGGGTACCGCAAGGTTCTGTGCTGAGGCCCCAGCTGTTTACACTGTACATTAATGATTTAGACGAGGGGATTAAATGTAGTATCTCCAAATTTGCGGATGACACTAAGTTGGGTGGCAGTTTGAGCTGTGAGGAGGATGCTATGAGCCTGCAGAGCGATTTGGATAGGTTAGGTGAGTGGGCAAATGCATGGCAGATGAAGTGTAATGTGGATAAATGTGAGGTTATCCACTTTGGTGGTAAAAACAGAGAGACAGACTATTATCTGAATGGTGACAGATTAGGAAAAGGGGAGGTGCAATGAGACCTGGGTGTCATGGTACATCAGTCATTGAAGGTTGGCATGCAGGTACAGCAGGCGGTTAAGAAAGCAAATGACATGTTGGCCTTCATAGCGAGGGGATTTGAGTACAGGGGCAGGGAGGTGTTGCTACAGTTGTACAGGGCCTTGGTGAGGCCACACCTGGAGTATTGTGTACAGTTTTGGTCTCCTAGCCTGAGGAAGGACATTCTTGCTATTGAGGGAGTGCAGCGAAGGTTCACCCAGACTGATTCCCGGGATGGCGGGACTGACCTATCAAGAAAGACTGGATCAACTGGGCTTGTATTCACTGGAGTTCAGAACAATGAGAGGGGACCTCATAGCAACTTTTAAAATTCTGACGGGGTTAGACAGGTTAGATGCAGGAAGAATGTTCCCAATGTTGGGGAAGTCCAGAACCAGGGGACACAGTCTAAGGATAAGGGGTAAGCCATTTGGGACCGAGATGAGGAGGAATTTCTTCACCCAGAGAGTGGTGAACCTGTGGAATTCTCTACCACAGAAATTTGTTGAGGCCAATTCACTAAATATATTCAAAAAGGAGTTTGATGAAGTCCTTACTACTCGGGGGATCAAGGGGTATGGTGAGAAAGCAGGAATGGGGTACTGAAGTTGCATGTTCAGCCATGAACTCATTGAATGGCAGTGCAGGCTAGAAGGGCCGAATGGCTTACTCCTGCATCTATTTTCTATGTTTCTATGTCTATGTTTCTATAGTCAATACTGAGGGGGACAGCAACAAGAAGACATTAATAAACTCGCAAAATGGGCATATAATTGTCAAATACATTTCAACACAGATAAATGGGAGGTATTACATTTTGGTAAGAAAAATAAGGACATCAAAATAAGAAAATAAGAATCTAAATGGGGTAAGAAGCAAAGGAATCTGTGAGTACAAAGACACAAATCGCTAAAAGTAGTGATGCAGATTAATAATCTATAAAAAAGGCAAACCAAGCGTTTATTTCCAGAGGGCTAGAATTGAAAAGTGGTGAAGTTATGCTGAACTTGTAACAAACCTTGGTTAGACCACACTTGGAGTATTGTGTACAGTTCTGGCCGCCATATTATACAAAGGATATAGATGCACTGGATAGGGTGCAAACAAGATTGACAAGGATGATACCAGAAATGCAGGGTATACTCTATCAGGAAAGGATGAACAGGCTGGGTCTCTTTTCTCTTGAACAGAGAAGGCCGAGGGGGTGACCTGATAGACCTCTTTAAAATGATGAAAGGATTTGAAGGAGAAGACCCAGTGTACTGTTTCTGTCAGAGTGTAGCTTACGGCGAGCGTAACTCTGATTCTACAGCTAGCTTCAAAACTACACCAAGAAATATGGCGAAATGTCAGAGCTTCAGAATCCAAATCCTTTAATACATGCAGTGTGAAACTGTTGATAAAGAATAAAGACAGATCTAGAATTCTTGTAGTACAACAGTAACAATCGAATAAAAACAGCAATAAAAAGAAGTTACTTATCTCTTACTGTACATCAAAGATAAAATACAATAATTCCAGAACAATTGGATAAGGAGAAGTTAACTCACATAACTGTACGTCTGGAAAGGTTTGCTACTGTGGATGATTTGTTTCTAATTATCAAAAGTTTCAGATAGTTCTAGCTAAAATGGAGGCAAACCATGCTCTCTCTCTCTCTCTCTCTTTCTGCCTGTCCGTGTCCAATTGGAAAACACCACCCAGTGGTGGGAAAACGTCATGGGACAGCTACAGTGGCCACAATCAGTCAAGAAGCTCAACCATTACACACCCCATCTAAAAATATCAAGGATTGAAATTTTTACTAGTTAGGGTTCAGTTCCACTGACTCATGGGATGGCTTTGAGATGGGCGTCATCTGCATAAGTACCTGTTCAGTCTCGTGTAGCTGTGACATGTGCTATCATTGCAGACCATAGCCTGCACCTTACCTACCTTCTGTCCTCAGTGGGGCAGGACTCGGAGGCACGTGCGAGTGCCCAGTTGTTCCGAGGAAGTTCTTTGTGCCGAAGGAGAATGACATCTCTGACAGAGGTGTCCAGCTTTGTCTCTTTCATCTTGTGTCAAGGCAGCCGGCTCTGCCGGTGTTTCTTCCACCGTCGAATCCAGAGTTGGTCTGCAGGTCGTTGGGCCCTTCGCTGTTGTCCATACAGACCTTCCTGCACCAAGGTGACAGCTGGTGCCTGAGGGGATGAGTTTCCCAACCTACGAGCAAGGTGGGAGTGAGTACTTAGGGGCTGAGTTTCCCAACCTATGAGCAAGGTGGGAGTGAGTGCCTGAGGTCCGTTGTGGAGGAGTGGAGGGAACTTCGAGTTTCCCTCCAAGTGAAGGTGAGCACCTTCTGTCACAATCTTCACTGAGTGTCGGTGTCGGATGGACATGGCCTTCGGGGCCTGAAGGATAGTACGGTTGACCGAGGCATGGACTTTCTCATTTGCTTCGCTTGGGCCAACCTGTCCGGAGACAGTCCAGCCTCGGTCCATACACTCTGCCCACGTGTTCCTCTCGGCCCGTTGCAAGACTCCCTGATCTTGAGGGGTTCAGGGCAGTTTCTCCCAATGAGGAGGATCATGGGGACATCCTCTCTAGACTCGGGTATCTTATCCGCCGCTGACCTGAGGTGGGGAATTTTTCGCAGAAATCGGGACGTGGGATCTCACTTCTGTCTCCGGGTATGTGGGCATTCTCGAGGGTAGTAGGCAGCTGTTCTGTCTTTCCATCTGCCGCTTCCACGGTTAGACTGCCTGCTTACTCCCCTTGGCCGTGATCCTGTCTCCGCCACAGGTGGCAAGCTCATATGGGAAGGCTGGACCTGGGAGGTCTAAAGCATCGAAGATTTTGGGGTCTCCGAAACAGGCATTGGATTGGTCGTCCAGCACTGTGTAGCCAAGGATACGTTTCGAGGGACGATCCCTGCGATAGATTCGACGTAGAACGATCTTACAACAAGATCATGTGGGGAGACCACCCTGGTTCTCCCCCCCAGGATCTCCCCGCTCTGGGTCTCCCCCCACCCCTGGGGTCTCCCCCCACCCTGGGTCTTCCCCCAACCCCCATATCTCCCGCCCTGGGTCTTCCCCCCCCCCGGTCTCCCCTCTGGATCTTCCCCCCCCGGGACTCCCCCCCCGGGACTCCCCTCCCCTGGGTCTCCCCCCGGCCTGGGTCTCCCCGCCTGGATCTCCCCCCACCAGGTCTCCCCCCCCAGGTCTCTCCCTCCCACCAGGTCTCCCCCCACCCTGGGTCTCCCCCCCCCCCCCACTGGATCACCCCCTGGTTCTCCCCCCCCTGGCTCTCCCCCCCCCCGCCGGTCTCTCCCTCCCCCCGGGTCTCCCCACTATGTCTCCCTCCCCCAGGTCTCACCCCCTCACTGGGTCTCACCCCCCCCCAGGTCTCCTTCCCCCGGGTCACTCCCCCTGGGTCTCCCCACGCTCCCCCCACCCCCCGGGTCTCCCTCCCATCTGTCTCGCCGTTGTGTGCACGAAGGAGGCGTGCTCTGTGCCTTGCCATTCCTTGCAATGACCCTGGGTCCGGCAGCCTTGTGTTCTGTGATGGACGCCACACCTGAAACACGGGCCATTGACTCTGCAGAACTCTTCATTCTTGAATGGGCTTTGGGTTGAAAGCGATGCAATCCGAGAGATGATGTCCTCGCCCGTCATGGTAGAGGCATATCTCCGAGGCTAGCCACATGGCGCTGATTTCGAAGGTGTACATGTTACCAAGATACAAAGGGAAGAGCGGGCTGGGTTGAGGTTGGCAGATGGACCTGGTGTAATGTGTAAAGGTCGAGATCGCTGTGCTGTCTGGCTTCTTTTTTCAGGAATTTACCCAGCACAGTGAAAGGAGGGTAGCCGTCGGTATCGGTCTTATGCTCCGCTCCACGCTCCCTCCATGTGTTGAGTACGTAGGTAGGGAGGTTTTTGAGTGTCAGGTGACGATAGTGGGGATAGTTGAGCAGCCCCAATTCAGGCAAGTCGTCCGTCTGTGCTGCGATGTCCGTGCATAATTCAGTAAGTTCGAGAAGTTTGTGGCCTTCGTCCGCTCTGAACTTCGGAAACTTGTCGAGCTTTTGAAGGGCGGATGTTGTAATCCTCGTCTTGTCACCAAAAATCTCTTTTAGTTCCTTCCACGCTTCCTGGTAGGTCTTTTCAGGGTCCACAACGTACTGGTGCCGGAACCTGTCTACCAAGTCCCTGACCTTCCCCTTTGTGTACTTAGCAAGAAAGGTAAGCTTCTGTGTGGCTGGTGTGGCGGCCTGGTCCACCATATCTTCGAACACGTGGCGTCATGGCTGAAACATGATCGGGTCCCCATCATAAACATCGGGCGAGAGTATTGGTAATGTCCATTGTTAGGTCGAGGGTTAGCTCCCCACTGTTGGTTGCCGGCTAGAGAGGACGGAGGCTCGAGTAGTTCGGTGCTACGCCACTGGCTGGTGGGACAGCTCTTCGCTCCGTTCCGGATGGCTGGAAGAACAGGGCCACTGTCCGAAGCTGGAATATGGGCAGAGTGAGCCGACCTGGCTGTGAGGTGCCGAAACTGCGAGGCATGGTCATTGAGGCCTGTTGTGGTGAGGTTCGGACCCAAGGCCTCCGTGCCTCTTGCTCGGCTGGCTATATCTCCTCTATCCTTGCTCGCTGTACAGCGGCGGTTTTCCTGGCCTGAAGTCTCTGGCGATCCGCTTCGGTCTTCACTCCTGCCGCTTTCCTTTGGCCGTTTGTCTCGCTATGACCTCCTCGAAGTCTGCGTTCTTGGTGGCAGCGGTGGCGTCGGCTTGAGCGTTGATCAAGGTAGTCCGACCTGAGGACGATGTTCTGGAGCTCCTTGTCGAGCGTCCCGACCATGTGCTGATGATTGACTGTGATTCCAGGGACACGGCGTGGAGCCGCTCCGCCATGTGGGTGATGGCGCTGTTCGCGAGTTCGCAGTTCACGAGGAAGATTGATTCAGTTTGTTGAGCATCTTCCTTGAATGCTGCCGCTTTATCTTGTGTGTAGAGGTCACAGAGCACAGGTCCTGGTACATACGGAGTGCTGAGTAAGCCTCAGCCATGGCTGTTTAGAGAGTGTTCCCATTGTCTGCGGCATCTTGAAGTTGTTCAAGAATTGCTTCGGTTCTCCACCAGTGACGATGTAATTTATTTTTTTCTTGCTTCTACATCATTGCTGAGGGCTATTAGGGTCGGGAACCTCTCTCTGTGATCGACTTGGAGGGTCTGGCTCAGGGGGAGAGATCTGCTCAAGCTCTGAGCATAGAGTTTCCTCATGGAGGTTGTTTGTGCTTTCGGGAATGCCTGACATGATCATCTTATGCCTAGTGACCTGGCCAATTATTTGGAGTAATTCTTAAGTCAAGTATCACAGTTATTTTACTGCACTGTTTCTGTCAGAGTGTAGCTTACGGCGAGCGTAACTCTGATTCTACAGCTAGCTTCAAAACTACACCAAGAAATATGGCTAAATGTCAGAGCTTCAGAATCCAAATCCTTTAATACATGCAGTGTGAAACTGTTGATAAAGAATAAAGACAGATCTAAAATACTTGTAGTACAACAGTAACAATCAAATAAAAACAGCACTAACGAGAAGTTACTTTTCTCTTACTGTACATCAAAGATAAAATACAACAATTCCAGAACGATTGAATAAGGAGAAGTTACTTACATAACAGTACTTCTGGCAAGGTTTGCTACTAGAAAAGATTTGTTTCTGATTAACAAAAGTTACAGATAGTTCTAGCTAAAATGGAGGCACACCATGCTTTCTCTCTCTCTCTCACCCCCTCTGTCTTTCTGCCTGTCTGTGTCCAATCGGAAAATGCCACCCAGTGGGGAGAAAGTGTCATGACAGCTACGGTGGCTACAATCAGTCAAGCAGCTCCAACCATTACACCCAGAGAGTGTGGGGCAGAGCAAAACTAGAGGCCATCAATATAAGAAAGTCACCAAGAAATCAAAGAGGGAATGCAGAAAAACCTTCCTCACCCAGAGAATGGTGAGAATGCGGAACATACTACCACAAGGAGTAGTTGAGGTGCATTAAAGAGGATATCTTAGCACATGAGGGAGAAGGGAATTGTGGGCTATACTGTTAGAGTTAGATGAGGAAGGATGGGAGGAGGCTTGAGTTGAGCATAAATGCCGACATGGACTGTTTGGGCCGAATGGCCTGTTTCTGTGCTGGAAATCCTATTTAATCCTATGACATCCCAATGTGCTTCACAGCCAGTTAAGTACTTTTGAAGTGTTGCAACTGTTATAATGTAGTAAACAAGGCAGCCAACTTGCTATCAGATAATCTGTTTCAGTGGTGTTGGTTGAGGGATAAATATTGGACAGGAAATCAGGGAGAACACTTTCTTCAAAATAGTGCAGGGTGGGGAGAGAAGCGATAGGGAGAGAAGCGGAGGATCGGGGAGAGTTAGTTATGGATAAGGACGAGGATAGACCAGGAATAAAAGTCCCAAATTGGGGAAAAGCTAACTTTGCTAATTTGAGAAGTGATTTGGCCATAGTGGACTGGAAACAGCTACTTGTGGGTAAATCAGTGTCAGAACAGTGGGTGGCATTCATAGAAACATAGAAACATAAAAAATAGGTACAGGAGTAGGACATTCGACCCTTCGAGCCTGCATCGCCGTTCAATAAGATCATGGCTGATCATTCCTTCAGTATGCCTTTCCCACCTTCTCTCCATACCCCTTGATCCCCTTAACCCTTAATCACCTTCAAGGAGGAGATCCGGAGAACTCAGGCCAAACATGTGCCCTTAAAAAAAAAGGGTGGGAATAAAAATGCTAGAGCCCCCTGGATGTCTAGGGACTTACAGGGAGGATAAAGAAAAAAGGGACGCTTATGTTATATATCAACGGCTAGGTACTGTAGAATCTCTGGAGGAATGTAGAATGTTCAGAAGTGAAATTTAAAAGGATATTAAGAATGCGAAGAGAGCATAAAACATGCTGGCTAGTAAAATTAAGGACAACCCAAAGATGTTCTCTAAATATATTAAGAGCAAGAGGATAACTAAAAAAGGAGGGAGAGAGAAAACAGGGAATTATAGACCATTTAGCCTGATATCGGTGGTGGGGAAAATGCTGGAATCAATTACTAAAGATGTAGTAGCAGCCCATTTGGAAAGCTGTGACAGGTTCAGCATTAATTCATGAAAGGGAAATAAAGCTTGACAAAACTTCTAGAATTTTTGGAGGATGTAACTAGTAGAGTGGATAAGGGAGAACCAGTGGATGTGGTGTATTTGGACTTTCAAAAGGGTTTTGCCAAAATCCCACACAAGAGATTAGTGTGCAAAATTAAAGCACATGGTGTCATGTATCTTACATTATTATATATAACTGTATCCTAACATGCTATACATGACTGTAATAAGATATGACCTGTAACCACCAGCATACCTTACCACCAGGTGTGCACTTGCAAGAGACAGGTATATAAGGACAGGTCTCAGGCAAGTGCAGCATTCCAGAGCTGTGAAATAAAGGTGCAGGTCCAGAGTGACCTTGACTTCACTACATGCCTTGTGTGAATCTGTACTGAGGGGCAGGACTTTACATTGGCGACGGGATACGGGATTACAGAATCCACAGAATGGTGAACAACGGATCAGATGAAAAGTACAATGCGGGAGACAATTGGGAGGACTTTATAGAAAGGCTCCAGCAAAGCTTTGTAACCAAAGACTGGTTAGGAGACGACAAAGCAGACAAGAGAAGAGCCCATCTCTTGACCAGCTGTGGCTCGAAAACATACGCTTTAATGAAGGATCTGTTGGCACCCGAGAAACCAGCAAGCAAGTCGTTTGAAGAATTGAGCACACTGGTAAGAGACCACCTGAAGCCAGCGAGCAGCCTACACATGGCCAGACACAGGTTCTACAACTACAGACGCTGTGTGGGCCAGAGCATACCCGACTTCGTGGCGAAACTTCGGAAGTTGGCTAGTTTATGTGAGTTCTCCGATGAACTGAGGAGAGAAATGCTGAGAGACTTTTTCATTGAAGGAATCGGCCACACAGGCTATTCCAAAAGCTCATAGAGACCAAGAACCTGACCTTAGAGGCAGCAGCACTGGTTGCACAGACATTCTTGGTAGGGGAAGAAGAAACAAGGTTGATTTACAATGCAGGTACGACAACTAACAAAATATCGGAAGAAGAAGTTCAGAGCACTAAACAAGCTGCTACCCCCACACACAGACAAAACCGGGAGAACAGGCTCTTGACAGCAGGCAGAAGCCATCAAGCTGCTACCCCCACACACAGACAAAACCGGGAGAACAGGCTCTCGACAGCAGGCAGAAGCCATCAAGCTGCTACCCCCACACACAGACAAAACCGGCAGAACAGGCTCTCGACAGCAGGCAGAAGCCATCAAGGGCCACAGGAACGGCCGTTCACACCTCATCAACCCACAATGCGAGCAACCAACTACAAACTGAGAGAAGCTCAAGAGAGATCAGCCAGACGCAGCTCATTCTTTGGGAACTCTTTGAACAATGGAACAGGTCTGTGCTGGAGGTGTGGGGGTGGGCACTCGTCAAGGGGATGTCGATTTCAGCAGGCTGTTTGCAGAAATTGTGAATATACAGGGCATTTGGCCCGCATGTGCAAAAAAACGGCAGCTCGGCTGGTATACGAATCGGATGGGTCGGAATGCGGACCAGAAGATGGTGGGGACAGTACCCGGGACACCGGTGTACAGCGGGTCAACGCGATCAATGGCTGCTGCTCCCACAACAGGATGCCTCCTATAATGATGAGGGTCCTACTCAACGGGATACCTGTCAACATGGAGCTGGATACGGGAGCGAGTCAATCTCTCATGGGCGCTCAACAATTTGAACAACTGTGGCCGCATAAAAGAGACAGACCAAAACTCACAAGGGTCGACATCACACTAAGGACCTATACCAAAGAAATCGTACCAGTCCTCGGCAGCGCCATGCTCTCTGTCACACACAAAGTGACAGTGAACCGACTTCCCCTATGGATTGGCCCGGAGACCCCCCAGCACTGCTGGGGAGAAGCTGGCTGGCAAAACTAAACTGGAAATGGGATGATGTCCATGCCATGTCATTAGAGGAACGGACCTCCTGCGATTTGAACATCTCTTTCAGCCAGGTGTGGGCACTTTCAAAGGGGCCAAAGTCAAAATCTACATCACACAGGATGCTAGACCGGTCCATCACAAGGCCAGAGCTGTACCCTGTGTGATGAGGGAAAAGATTGAACATGAACTAGACAGGCTTCTGCGGGAAGGCATTATATCACGTGTGGAATTTAGCGACTGGGCAAGTCCCATCATCCCAGTCATGAAGCCTGATGGATCCGTACGAATCTGTGGGGACTACAAATCTACCATCAACAGAGTTCCCTACTGGACCAGTACCCGCTGCCCAGAGCGGAGGACTTATTTGTCACATTGGCTGGAGGTAAACTTTTCTCAAAATTAGACCTCACATCTGCGTATATGACGCAAGAATTGACCAAGGAATCCAAGCTACTCACCACCATCAATACACATTGAGGCCTTTTCATGTACAATCGATGCCCATTCAGCATCAAGTCGGCAGTTGCCATATTCCAGCGCAACATGGAGAGTCTGCTCAAGTCCATCCTGGGGACGGTTGTATTTCAAGACGACATACTTATCACGGGCAGGGACACCGACTCCCATCTCCGTAATTTGGAGGAAGTACTAAAGCGGTTGGATCGGGTAGGCCTACGAGTCAAGAAATCCAAGTGCCTGTTTCTCGCACCCGAGGTTGAATTTTTGGCCAGAAGGATTGCCGCTGATGGAATCCGCCCAACAGAGTCCAAAACAGAAGCAATTCGCCTGGCACCCAGGCTCCGTAATGTCTCAGAACTGCGTGCCTTTCTCGGGCAACTCAATTACTTTGGGAAATTTATGCAGAATTTAAGCACGCTGCTGGAGCCTCTCCACATGCTACTCTGGAAGGGGTGCAATTGGTTTTGGTGGACACCCAGGAATGCGCCTTCAATAAGGCACGCAACCTTCTGTGTTCCAACAGTGTTTTGACTTTCTATGACCCAGGTAAAAAGTTAGTTCTCACATGCGATGCGTCAGCGTATGAGATCTGGTGCGTTGGGCAACATGTCAATAGTGCGGGCAAATTATGCCTCCAGGTCACTTTCGCGGGCAGAGCACGGGTACGGAATGGTAGAGAAGGAGGCGCTTGCGTGCATGTACAGTGTCAAAAAGATGCACCAATACCTTTTCGGGGCCAAGTTCGCGTTAGAAACCGACCACAAGCCCCTCACGTCCCTCCTATCTGAGAGCAAGGCAATAAACGGCAACGCATCAGCACGAATTCAACGGCGGGCACTCATGCTGGCGACCTACGACTACACAATAAGGCACAGACCAGGCACAGACAACTGTGCCGACGTGCTCAGCAGGCTACCCCTGGTGACCACGGAAGGGTCTGACGAACAGGACTGTGAGATAGTCTTGGCAATCAATGCCTTTGAGCCCACAGGTTCGCCCATGACGGCTCACCAAATTAGAGCCTGGACAGCCAGTGACCCCACGTTTTCCTTAGTAAAAAGATGTGTCCTAACCGGTGACTGGGCAGAGGCTTGCGATGCCTGCCCCGAGTAATTAAAACCCTTTCACAGGCGCATGCATGAGCTATCACTACAAGCAGACTGCCTGATGTGGGGCAGCCGAGTAGTCATGCCTCTGCGAGGCAGAGAGACATTTGTCCGGGAGCTCCACCGCGAGCACCCGGGGATTGTTCTTATGAAGGCCATAGCCAGATCCCATGTCTGGTGGCCTGGTATTGACGCGGACTTGGAGCTATGCGTCCGAAGGTACACCATTTGTGCCCAACTCAGGAATGTCTCAGGGAGACTCCACTGAGCCCCTGGCCCTGGCCTACCAAACCGTGGTCGCAGGTGCACGTAGACTATGCAGGCCCATTCATGGGCAAAATGTTCCTCGTAGTTGTAGATGCATTTTCAAAGTGGATCGAATGCACCATTTTAAACTTGAGCACAGCCTCCACCACTGTGGAGAGCCTCGCAACCATGTTTGCAACACACGGAATCCCTGATACATTGGTCAGTGACAATGGTCTGTGCTTCACCAGCGCAGAATTACAAGACTTTATAATTGACCACGGCATAAATCACGTCAAGACGGCACCGTTCAAGCCGGCCTCCAACGGCCAGGCGGAGAGAGCAGTGCAAATCATTAAACAAGGCATGCTTAAAATCCAAGGTCCCATGCTGCAGGGTCGCCTGTCGCGACTGCTGCTGGCATACAGATCTCGTCCGCACTCATTGACTGGGATCCCCCCGCGCAACTGTTGATGAAAAGGACTTTAAAAACAAGGCTCTCATTAATCCTCCCAGACATGCACAAAATCTTTGAGGCAAAGCGCCGTAAACTGACTGAGTACCATGACAGAAATTCGAGAGGGAGATGGAATGAGATAGGGGACAAAGTGTTTGTACTAAACTATGGCAGGGGTCCCAAATGGCTTGCAGGGACAGTAACGGGCAAGGAATGAAACAGGTTACTGGTTGTACAAATGGACAATGGCAAAACCTGCCAGTGGCAAGTAGACCAAGTCAAAAGCAGATTTACCAACAACATTGCGGAACCAGAGGCAGACTACAATGTGGAACTCGCACCACACCTGGTGGACAGACAGAGAGAACAACCTGAGGAAAGGGCAATCCCAACAGACAGCCCAGGCGAGTCAACAATAATCACACCAATCGAAACAGACAGCCAAGGCAAACAACTGAACCACAACTCAGACGCTCCACACGAGAGTATAGTCCACCTGAGAGACTGAACCTACAAAGACAATAAGACCTTGGGGGAGGGTGATGTCATGTATCTTACATTATTATATATAACTGTATCCTAACATGCTATACATGACTGTAATAAGATATGACTGTAACCACCAGCATACCTTACCACCAGGGGTGCACTTGCAAGAGACAGGTATTGGAGCTGAGGGTGGATTTATTCTGGAGCATCCACAATGCTGAGAATGACGTGAATAGCACATTTAATGAGTTGGTCTTACCGCAGGTGAAGGGTCCACAGCCAGCTAGGGAATGGAAGACCAGCAGGAAGAGCAGTGCAAGGAAGGTAGTGCAGGGGTCCCCTGCGGTCATCCCCCTGCAAAACAGATGCACCGTTTTGGGTACTGTTGAGGGAGATGACTCATCAGCGGAGGGCAGCAGCAGCCAAGTTCATGGCACCGTGGCTGGCTCTGCTGCACAGGAGGGCAGGAAAAAGAGTGGGAGAGCGATAGTCATAAGGGATTCGATTGTAAGGGGAATAGATAGGCGTTTCTGCGGCCGCAACCAAGACTCCAGGATGGTATGTTGCCTCCCTGGTGCAAGGGTCAAGGATGTCTCGGAGCGGGTGCAGGACATTCTGAAAAGGGAGGGTGAACAGCCAGTTGTCGTGGTGCACATTGGTACCAACGATATAGGTAAAAAAAGGGATGAGGTCCTACGAGACGAATTTAAGGAGCTCGGAGCTAAATTAAAATGTATGACCTCAAAAGTAGTAATCTCAGGATTGCTACCAGTGTTACTTGCTAGTCAGAGTAGGAATCTCAGGATAGCTCAGATGAATACGTGGCTTGAGCAGTGGTGCAGCAGGGAGGGATTCAAATTCCTGGGGCATTGGAATCGGTTCTTGGGGAGGTGGGACCAGTACAAACCGGACGATCTGCACCTAGGCAGCACCGGAACCAATGTCCGAGGGGGAGTGTTTGCTAGTGCTGTTGGGGAGGAGTTAAACTAATATGGCAGGGGGATGGGAACCAATGCAGGAAGACAGAAGGATACAAAAAGGAGACAAAAGCAAAAGACAGAAAGGAGATGAGTAAAAGTGGAGGGCAGAGAAACCCAAGGCAAAAAACAAAAAGGGCCACTGAATATAAAGGGGCTGTAGGAAGGGTCAAAACTAAAAATCATGCTTTAAAAACTATTATTAAAACACTCTACCTAAACACACGCAGCATTCGAAATAAAGTAAATGAGTTGACGGCACAAATCATTACAAATGGGTATGATTTGGTGGCCATTACAGAAACATGGTTGCAGGGTGGCCAAGACTGGGAATTAAACATACAGGGGTATCTGACGATTCGGAAAGATAGAAAAGAAGGGAAAGGAGTTGGGGTAGCTCTGTTAATAAAGGATGATATCAGGGCAGTTGTGAGAGACGATATTGGCTCCAATGAACAAAATGTTGATTCATTGTGGGTGGAGATGAGAGATAGTAAGGGGAAAAAGTCATTGGTGGGTGTAGTTTATAGGCCCCCAAATAATAACTTCACAGTGGGGCGGGCACTAATCAAGGGAATAATGGAGACATGTGAAAAAGGAACGGCAGTAATCATGAGGGATTTTAACCTACATATCAATTGGTCAAATCAAATCGCACGGGGTAGCCTAGAGGAGGAATTCATAGAATGCATACGGGATTGTTTCTTAGAACAGTATGTTACAGAACATACAAGGGAGCAAGCTATCTTAGATCTGGTTCTCTGTAATGAGACAGTAATAATAAACAATCTCCTGGTAAAAGATCCTCTCGGAATGAGTGATCACAGTATGGTTGAATTTGTAATACAGATTGAGGGTGAGGAAGTAGTGTCTCAAATGAGTGTACTATGCTTAAACAAAGGGGACGATAGTGGGATGAGGGCAGAGTTGGCTAAAGTAGACTGGAAACACAGACTAAACGGTGACACAATTGAGGAACAGTGGAGGACTTTTAAGGAGCTCTTTCATAGTGCTCAACAAAATATATTCCAGTGAAAAAGAAGGGCGGTAAGAGAAGGAATAACCAGCCGTGGATAACCAAGGAAATTAAGGAGAGTATCAAATTAAAAACCAATGCGTATAAGGTGGCTAAGGTTAGTGGGAAAATAGAAGATTGGGAAAATTTTAAACGACAGCAAAGACTGACTAAGAAAGCGATAAAGAAAGGAAAGATAGATTACAAAGATAAACTTGCGCAAAACATAAAAACGGATCGTAAAAGCTTTTACAGATATATAAAATGGAAAAGAGTGACTAAAGTAAATGTTGGTCCCTTAGAAGATGAGAAGGGGGATTTAATAATGGGAAATGTGGAAATGGCTGAGACATTAAACAATTATTTTTCTTCGGTCTTCGCAGTGGAAGACACAGAAACCATGCCAGAAATTGCTGGTCACAGGAATGTGGGAAGGGAGGACCTGGAGACAATCACTATCACTAGAGAGATAGTGCTGGACAGGCTAATGGGACTCAAGGTAGACAAGTCCCCTGGTCCTGATGAAATGCATCCCAGGGTATGAAAAGAGATGGCAGAAGTTATAGCAGATGCATTCGTTATAATCTACCAAAATTCTCTGGACTCTGGGTAGGTACCAGCGGATTGGAAAGCAGCTAATGTAACGTCTCTGTTTAAAAAAGGGGGCAGACAAAAGGCAGGTAACTATAGTTTAACATCTGCAGTGGGGAAAATGCTTGAAACTATCATTAAGGAAGAAATAGCGGGACATCTAGATAGGAATAATGCAATCAAGCAGACGCAGCATGGATTCATGAAGGGGAAATCATGTTTAACTAGTTTACTGGAATTCTTTGAGGATATAACGAGCATGGTGGATAGAGGTGTACCGATGGATGTGGTGTATTTAGATTTCCAAAAGGCATTCAATCAGGTGCCACACAAAAGGTTACTGCAGAAGATAAAGGTACGCGGAGTCAGAGGATATGTATTAGCATGGATCGAAAATTGGCTGGCTATCAGAAAGCAGAGAGTTGGGATAAATGGGTCCTTTTCAGGTTGGGAATCAGTGGTTAGTAGTGTGCCACAGGGATCGGTGCTGGGACCACAACTGTTTACTATATACATAGATGACCTGGAAGAGGGGACAGAGTGTAGTGTAACAAAATTTGCAGATGACACAAAGATTAGTGGGAAAGCGAGTTGTGTAGAGGACACAGAGAGGCTGCAAAGAGATTTAGATCGGTTAAGCGAATGGGCTAAGGTTTGGCAGATGGAATATAATGTTGGAAAGTGTGAGGTCATCCACCTTGAGGGAAAAAAAACAGAAAGAGGGAATATTATTTGAATGGGGAGAAATTACAACATGCTGCGGTGCAGAGGGACCTGGGGATCCTTGTGCATGAATCCCAAAAAGTTAGTTTGCAGGTGCAGCAGGTAATCAGGAAGGCGAATGGAATGTTGACCTTCATTGCGAGAGGGATGGAGTATAAAAGCAGGGAGGTCCTTATGCAACTGTATAGGGTATTGGTGAGGCCGCACCTGGAGTACTGCATGCAGTTTTGCTCACCTTACTTAAGGAAGGATATATTAGCTTTGGAGGGGGTACAGAGATGATTCACTAGGCTGATTCCAGAGATGAGGGGGTTACCTTATGATGATAGATTGAGCAGACTGGGTCTTTACTCATTGGAGTTCAGAAGGATGAGGGGTGATCTTATAGAAACATTTAAAATAATGAAAGGGATAGACAAGATAGAGGCAGAGAGGTTGTTTCCACTGGTTGGGGAGACTAGAACTAGGGGGCACAGCCTCAAAATACGGGGGAGCCAATTTAAAACCGAGTTGAGAAGGAATTTCTTCTCCCAGAGGGTTGTGAATCTGTGGAATTCTCTGCCCAAGGAAGCAGTTGAGGTTAGCTCATTGAATGTATTCAAGTCACAGATAGATAGATTTTTAACCAATAAGGGAATTAAGGGTTATGGGGAGCGGGCGGGTAAGTGGAGCTGAGTCCACGGCCAGATCAGCCATTATCTTGTTGAATGGCGGAGCAGGCTCGAGGGGCTAGATGGCCTACTCCTGTTCCTAATTCTTATGTTCTTATGTTCTTATAGGACAGGTCTCAGGCAAGTGCAGCTTTCCAGAGCTGTGGAATAAAGGTGCAGGTCCAGAGTGACCTTGACTTCACTACATGCCTCGTGTGAATCTGTACTGAGGGGACAGGACTTTACACATGGGATTCGGGGTAATGTATTGACGTGGATAGAGAACTGGTTGGCAGGCAGGAAGCAGAGAGTGGGAATAAACAGGTCCTTTTCCGAATGGCAGGCAGTGACGAGTGGGGTACCACAAAGTTCTCTGCAGGGACCCCAGCTATTTACAATATATATTAATGATTTGGATGAAGGAATTGAGTGTAATATCACCGAGTTTGCAGATGAGTGCAGTGTGAGCTGTGAGGAGGATGCTGAGAGGCTGCAAGGTGATTGGACAAGTTAGGTGAGTGGGCAAATGCATGGCAGATGCAGTATAATGTGGATAAGTATGAGGTTATCCACTTTGGTGGCAAAAACAGGAAGTCAGATTATTATCTGAATGGTGACAGATTAGTAAAAGGGGAGGTGCAACGAGATCTGGGTGTCATGTACATCAGTCATTTAAAGTAGGCATACAGGTACAGCAGGCAGTAAAGAAACAAAATGATATGTTGGCCTTCATAGCGAAAGGATTTGAGTATAGGAGCAGGAAGGTCTTGCTGCAGTTGTACGGGGCCTTGGTGAGACCACACCTTGAGTATTGTGTGCAGTTTTGGTCTCCTAACCTGAGGAAGGACATTCTTGCTATTGAGGGAGTGCAGCGAAGGTTCACCAGACTGAATCCCGGGATGGCAGGACTGACATAGAAAGAAAGACTGAATCAACTCGGCTTGTATTCACTCGCATTTAGAAAAATGAGAGGGGATCTCATAGAAACATATAAAGTTCTGACGGGATTGGACAGGTTAGAGGCAGGAAGAATGTTCCCGATGATGGGGAAGTCTAGAACCAGGGGTCACAGTCTAAGGATAAGGGGTAAGCCATATAGGACCAAGATGAGGAGAAACGTTTTCACCCAGAGAATTGTGAACCTGTGGAATTCTCAACTGCAGAAAGTTGTTGAGTCCAGTTCGTTGGATATATTCAAAAGGGAGTTAGATGTGGCCCTTATAGCTAAAGGGATCAGGGGTATGGAGAGAAGGCAGGAGTGGGGTACTGAAGTTGCATGATCAGCCATGATCATATTGAATGGTGGTGCAGGCTCGAAGGACCAAATGGCCTCCTCCACCTATTTTCTATGTTTCTATGAAAGGGTAGGGTCTATTAGAGATCATGAGAGTAATTTCTGTGGAGGCGGAAGATGTTGGTAGGGTGCTTAACGGATACTTTGCGTCTGTTTTCACAAAGGAAAAGGGCAATGCAGATGCTGCTATCAAATAGGAGTGTGAAACTCTGGATGAACTAAACATAGTGAGAGAGGAAGTATTAAGGGGTTTAGCAACTTTGAAAGTAGATAAATCCCCAGGTCCGAATGAAATGCATCCCAGGCTGTTGAGCAAAGTAAAAGAGGAAATAGCAGAGGCCTTGACCATCATTTTCCAGTCCTCTTTGGATTTTGGCATGGGTGCCAGAGGACTGGAGGACTGCTGATGTAGTATCCTTGTTTAAGAAGGGAGAAAGGGATAGGCCAAGTAATTACAGGCCTGTCAGCCTAACCTCAATGGTGGGAAAATTATTGGAAATAATCCTGAATGACAGGAAAAATCTACATTTGGAAAGGATTAATTCGAGACAGTCAGCACGGAATTGTTGTGGGAAAATCGTGTTTGACTAACAATTGAATATTTTGAGGCGGTAACCAGAAGGATCGATGAGGGTAGTGTGTACATTGTAGTGTTGTTGTGGAAAAGTTTTTCCGAGACTGTATTTAAAGAGAGGTTTATTAAATTGGAGACAAAGCTTTGGGAGAAGTGTTAGCGCCTGCTGAACCACTTTCTCAATTTGAAATCGCCTGCGAGGTTTCTTTATCTTACAAATTACGTCACTTTACATCATGTGCCTTAGCAACAGTCCTTATATGACTAGGTTTACAAAGCTTTTCATACAATTACCGTTCAAGGCTGGGCTCATGATATAAGCCAGCCTCGCATTGTGACAGGCCATTATAAACAAAGAAGAGGCCTAATTCCCCTGTTTTCACAGAAAAAACAAGTGGCAGGCTTCCTATAACCAGTAAAGGCAAGCATACAATAAAGCATCAGGATTGTCTCTTACAAAATTCATTCGAGGGGGACAAATGTTTGGTATACTAGTCAAGTGTCCCCTTAGGCTTTATTATGTCCAAAAATCTGCTCCAACAGTTCCCCCTTTTGGTCCTGGAGGATGTTCACGAAATCCAGATGACCACAATGATGGTAGCATGATGTTTTAGGCCTTGGGGTATGTTACTTCCCTGGTGTTCCATATGTCCACCTTGCCCGTAGCTCTAGGCTACCCTTCAAAGATAGTCGTCGGTGTCAACGTCGTCTGTTTCTTCATCCTTTGTGTCTTCAGGTATTTCCATCAGGTGTGCTTCTTCTTCGGCGATTACACTGGCTACTGGCATCAGTCGGGCCATCATAACTTTACAGCAGATATTAAAACACCCGATAATCAGACAGCAAGTAAATATTATTACAACCAGAATAATTACTCCATGCATAATATAGGAGCCCCAGGATTCCCCTAATAGCCAGTCAAACCAGCCAGATCCTCCTACTGGCGTGGATAACTTCTTTACCTCCCTTCTTATGTGATCAGCGAGGTTGGTTATGTTTTCTGACTTATCGGGAGTGTAAGTGCAACAGTCAGCTCCAATTAAGGCGCATGTGCCCCCACTTTGTGCTAGTATATAATCTAGGGCCATTCGGTTCTGGAGTACCATTGTGCGTATGGCTACTATTTCAGCCGTTATGCCCTCCATTGCTTCAGCAGTGTCATTAGTTATCCGTTACAGTACTCTCTCTAGGTTACGTAATTCATCCATGGTGTGTCCTATCCCGAATGGGAGCATCATGACCCCAAATAGCCTCTCTACCGTTATAAGATCTCGTCTTCGTCGATCTGGTGTCTGTACTTCTGCTAAAGTACGTACCCGTCTGACGAAGGGGACCACATATCCCAAATAACAGGACCCCCTCCAGTCCTGAGGCAACCAGGGGTAGGCCTTGTGCCCACACACATAATAAGTGCCATTGTATGCTGTTAGATTCGATCCCAATCTCTCTCTCAGCCCCCGTCACCACCTAATTTTCGGCTCCCAGTCCTAGCTACTTGTCTGATTCTTCAAACCCTTCATTTCAAAGAACCCCTGGTTTGTTGTTTTGCTGTCTGTTATATTCCACCTGGTGAGGTTAAAGTATTGCGTACAATTGCTATATCCTGCTACAAAACCTGTTTTCTCACCGGTCAGGTTTCTAGTGAAACAAATGTCAGCGGTGGGCCTTCCAACTCCTGAGGTGTTGGTCAAAACCAGGAACGGGGGTTGTACCGACCTATTATATTCCGGCTAGTACCATCCGACAATGCATCCATAAGGTAACCCCCCCAATCTCCACGTTTCTTTATCCCCACTCTGATTCCAAGTATCATTTACTTCTCCTGTACCGTTTTGTCGCATTACCCACTCCGCTACTTCCGAGATGTTAAGGGAGATTGACCTCAAGGGGATACCTCCTTTGCTATGTATGGGAATGTGCGAACATACCCAGCAACTAGAAAGGTTCCCAATTTGCGCATAAATATAAGACATGTACAAAAAGGTATTCACATGTAACTCTCGCTTCGGTCTAGCTAGCAGGCCGGACCGAACACGAACTATGATAATCGCACCGATCGCAACATATAATTTCATCTTATTACTCTATATTTAACAAATAGTCAAAGGCAAAATGGCCATATGGCTTGCTTGAAGAATCTCTCGCTATCAATCTGTAAATGGACAACAACAACAACTAATACGTGTGCTAAACGGCTGGTTCAAAAACCTTAAGCTGGGGTCCAATGCTTTCATTGCCCGTTCCCTTTAATATCGATGCAGGCACAAGTATCCCCACTGATTATAACCTCATATGGTCCTTTCCATTTTGGGGCAAATCCCGGTTTTCCCGGGAGGATCCTTACCATAACGCGACTTCCCACCAAAGGGACTTCAGGGAGCTTTGTAAGCTCTGCTTCTGCGTCTCTTTCTTCCTGATTGTCCCTAACTAATTTACGCATCCCTTTTAATTGACTACTTAGTTCCAAAATATACCATTTTATTTTGTCTTTTAATGGGCCTACATCGGCCCCACCTGTTATGATGTTCTCTGGTAATTGCATCGCCCTGCCTGTCATTAGTTCATAAGGGGTTAATCCGGTTGTCCGGTTTGTTGTGGCTCTTAACTTCATCAATATAATGAGTAATTCTTCCGTCCACGTTTTTCCTGACGTTTGCATGGACTTTGCCAGGGCGTTTTTGAGGGTACAGTTCATGCGCTCTTCCATTCCAGAACTCTGCGGGTGATAGAGGATGTGGAATTTTTGTTTTATGCCCATCAGCTGGCATATTGTCTTTACAATCTTCCCAGTGAAGTGGGTGCCTTGGTCGGAATCTATTTGAAGAGGCATTCCCCATCGGGGAATCACCTGCTCGGTCAATATCCTTGCCACTGTTGAGGCACTCCCCATCGGGGAATCACCTGCTCGGTCAATATCCTTGCCACTGTTGAGGCACTCCCCATCGGGGAATCACCTGCTCGGTCAATATCCTTGCCACTGTTGAGGCACTCCCCATCGGGGAATCACCTGCTCGGTCAATATCCTTGCCACTGTTGAGGCAGTGCAATCACGTGTGGGGAAGGCTTCCACCCACTGGGTAAATTGATCTATAATCACTAGGCAATATCTTTTTCCATGGGATGGGGGCAAAGGACCTGTGAAATCAATTTGTACGTGTTCTCATGGCCCCCGTGGATGGGGCTGGTGTCCCATTTTAATTTTAATGGGCCTGCCTGAATTATATTGTGCGCACATAACGCATCGATGGCAATGTTTGGCGATATCTCTCCCCATCCCTTTCCACCACCAATCTCTCCCAAGACTCCCGGTCATGGACTCTCATCCTGAATGAGACAGGTCATGATGTAACTCCAATAAGGTATTCTGTATGCGTTCAGGCACCATTACCTTGTTGTTTCATCTCCAAACGTTATCCTTCCCTTACGTTGCATCCTGCTTTGTCCACATACCTATTTCCTCCTCAGAAGTGTCCTGGTATAGTTTCTCAATACTTATCTGTTGGTCTCGTGCCACCGCGGCACTGACTGAGGCTTCCTCACACTCTTCCTGTTCTAATGCTTTCTGGGCAGCTATGGCTGCAGCTTTATTTCCCTGGTGACTCAGCCAATCTGGACTGGTTCGGTCCGGCTCCCTCCTGTGGGCTTTAATTTTAATAACCGCTACCTGTTTTGGTTTATTACTGGCTGCTAAAAGAGCTTCTATTCTCAGCTGATGTCAACTGGTATTTAGTAAATTATGTTTTTTTCCATCGCAAACACCCCTTTTTATTTTTCCAGCATCTAATTATTGCATTACGTCTTTTTTTTTCAGATCACCTTTCTTCAAATGAGGTCTTATATTTTACACGGAGGGCTCGTGACTCCGTAAATTTGTTAATTTAAAATCACCAGACAATCAAAGACACTTTTTCTTTCCAATCGTTCAATTTGTTTACTTTCAAAGTTGTGTCTTTAACTTTTTCTTTTCTCCATAACTAGAACAGAGTCTCGCACGTAGGCTTTGTGGGCTGCTTTTCGTTATCTCAAATTCCAGTTGCAATGTCATTAAAATGTATTTTCTAAACTGCCAAAGCTTGTTGTTTTAACCTTTTTTCAAAAGTCCCTTTTACACCTTCGCAGATAGTTCGCCACTCGCCCAGGAGTTTGACCTGATCCCTGAAGGTATTTCTAGATTGTTTCCAAACCTTTTAGTTTTATTTCCTCCTTTTTTCTTTAAGAGACCAGTTTAATTTAATTAATTTTTTTTTTTAGTTTAGAATCCATCTCAGTATTTTGCTGTGCCTTCTCTTAATATCTCCGAATCCCACTTCACATTTTGTAATGCCAATTTAAATTCCTTTTTTTTTTACTGAGCTAGAAGCTTTCATGTCAAGGTTTTACACAAAGGAAAATGGGAACATTTTAAAAGGCATTCTTTATCTCATTCCTAGACTAAATTTTTGTCTTTCAACCCAATGTAATCAATCATTGCATGTTTTCTTTCGACAAGTAAGTGAGCGTGTCAAATAAATTCTTTTTTTTCAACCACCGGGACCATGTATTTTTTATCTTTTTCTCAACAAACCTTTGTGCATTTCCAAGCTCCGTAACTTATCATCCGAATATATCCACATCTGCATTCCTAACTTAAAATGTCTTAAAACTTCCCACATACAGGACAACACTACAAAGGGTTAAATACACTTTCACTCTGTTTGGAAAAGTGGGTAGAGCTGCACTAATTTTCCAAACAGACTTTCAGAAACATACATTCCGCAGTCAAAAATCACACAGGACTCTCACTCAAGACAGACATTCACAAAAGGCTCTCTTTATTCAACAAAGCTTATTAATTGGTTGGCCGGCTCTATTTTTGGATCCATATCTCGCTTAAGATAGTCACTATCAGCTTTTTATGGCATTACGTAATTACGCAATTTACAATTAATTAATTAACGACCCAGGCGGCCCGCGTTTTACATTCCCTTCCTTACCTTCCATGTTCGCCAGTCTCGGACATTTCCCTTTGTTCCTGTAATACTCACGGCCATGACTACTTTGTGGGGACCTTTTGTCTTCGCAACAAAGCTAGCGTGTTTCCTTACCACTGGAGTTTCAGCTCTAGGTTGGAGTGATCAGCTCCCTTCCGCTCCGACCTTATTTACAAAAGGAAAAAATCAAACTGGTTAGTCAGCCTCCTCCCGCTATCTACCTACTCGTACCTTATACACTATCCCGTCGTGCCCGTACGCCTCTCTTTCAGTCTCTAACACCAGATTCCAGATACTGTCGTAATTGATCACGTCTGATCAGAATGTGACAGGCATTGTGACAGGCCATTATAAACAAAGAAGAGGCCTAATTCCCCTGTTTTCACAGAAAAAACAAGTGGCAGGCTTCCTATAACCAGTAAAGGCAAGCATACAATAATGCATCAGTATTGTCTCTTACAAAATTCATTTGAGGGGGACAAATGTTTGGTATACTAGTCAAGTGTCCCCCTAGGCTTTATTATGTCCAAAAATCTGCTCCAACAAGTATATATGGACTTTAGCAAAGCTTTTGATCAGGTCCCACATAGTAGATTGGTCAGGAAGGTAAAAGCCGATGGGATCCAGGGCAAAGTGGCAAGTTGGATCCAAAATTTGCTTGGAGGTAGGAAGCAAAGGGTAATGATTGATGGATGTTTTTGTGACTGGAAGGATGTTTCCAGTGGGGTTCCGCAGGGCTCAGTTTTGGGTCCCTTGCTTTTTGTGGTATACATCATTGATCTAGATTTGAATATAGGGAGTATGATAAAGAAGTTTGCAGTTGACACTAAAATTGGCTGTTTGGTTGATAATGAAGAGGATAGTCATGGGCTGCAGGAGGATATCAATCTACTGGTCAGGTGAGCAGAGCAGTGGCAAATGGAATTTAATTCAGGGAAGTGTGAGGTAATGCATTTTGGGAGGACGAATAAGGAAAGGCTATACACATTAAACAGTAGGCAACTTAAAAGTGTAGATGAACAAAGCGACCTTGGAGTGCTTGTCCACAAATCCCTGAAAGTAGCAGGCCAAGTGGATAAGGTGGTTAAGAAGGCATACAAACATAGAATCATATAAAATAGGTGCAGGAGCAGATGATTCGGCCCTTTGAGCCTGCACCACCATTCAATAAGATCATGGCTGATCATTCACCTCAGTACCCTACTCCTACCATCTCTCCAAACCCCCCAATCCCCTTAGCCGTAAGGGCCACATCTCGTTCCCTTTTGAATATATCCAACGAACTGGACCCAACAACTTTCTGTGGTAGAGAATTCCACAGGTTCACAATTCTCTAGGGTGAAAAAGTTTCTCCTCATCTCGGTCCTATATAGCTTATCCATTGATTGTGACACCTGGTACTGGACTACCCCATCATCGGGAACATTCTTCCTGCATCTAACCTGTCCAATCCCGCCAGAATTTTATATGCTTCAATGAGATCCCCTCTCATTCTTCTAAATTCGAGTGAATATAAGCCTAGTCGATCCAGTCTTTCTTCATATGTTAGTCTTGCCATCCCGGGAATCAGTCTGGTGAACCTTTGCTGCACTCCCTCAATAGCAAGAATGTCCTTTCTCAGATTAGGAGACCAAAACTGCACACAATTCTCAAGTTGTGGTCTCACCAAGGCCCTGTACAGCTGCAGTAAGACCTCCCTGCTCCTATACTCAAATCCTCTAGCTAAAGAAACACAGAAACATAGAAAATAGGTGCAGGAGTCGGCCATTCGGCCCTTCGAGCCGGCACCACTATTCAATAAGATCATGGCTGATCATTCACCTCAGTATCCCTTTCCTGCTTTCTCTCTATACCCCTTGATCCTTTTAGCTGTAAGGGCCATATCTAACTCCCTCTTGAATATATCCAATGAACTGGCATCAACAACTCTCTGCTGTAGGGAATTCCACAGGTTAACAACTCTCTGAGTGAAGAAGTTACTCCTCATCTTGGTCCTAACTGGCTTACCCCTTATCCTTAGACTGTGTCCCCTGGTTTTGGACTTCCCCAACATCGGGAACATTCTTCCTGCATCTAACCTGTCCAGTCACGTCAGAATTTTATATGATTCAATGAGATCCCCTCTCATTCTTCTAAGTCCAGTGAATACAGGCACAGTTGATCCAGTCTTTCCTCATACGTCAGTCCTGCCATTCCAGGAATCAGTCTGGTGAACCTTCGCTGCACTCCCTCACTAGCAAGAACGTCCTTCCTCAGATTAGAAGACCAAAACTGAACACAATATTCCAGGTGAGGCCTCACCATGGCCCTGTACAACTGCAGTAAGACCTCCCTGCTCCTATACTCAAATCCCCGAGCTATGAAGGCCAACATACCATTTGTCTTCTTCCTCGCCTGCTGTACCTGCATGCCAGCTTTCAATGACTGATGTACCCTGACACCCAGATCTCTTTGCACCTCCCCTTTTCCTATTCTGCTGCCATTCAGATAATATTCTGCCTTTGTGCTTTTGCCACCAAAGTGGATAACCTCACATTTATCCACATTATACTGCATCTGCCATGCATTTGCCCACTCACCTAACTTGTCCAAGTCACCCAGCAGCCTCTTAACATCCTGCTCACAGCTCACACTGCCAACCAGCTTAGTGTCATCTGCAAACTTGGAGATATTACACTCAATTCCTTCGTCCAAATCATTAATATATATTGTAAATAGCTGGGGTCTTAGCACTGAACCTTGCGGTACCCCACTAGTCACTGCCTGCCATTCTGAAAAGGACCTGTTTATTCCCAGTCTCTGCTTCCTGTCTGCCAACGAGTTCTCTATCCACGTCAATACATTGCCCCCAATCCCCAATCCCATGTGCCTTAATTTTACACACTAAAGTCTTGTGTGGGACCTTGTCAAAAGCCTTTGAAAGTCCAAATTCACCACATCCACTGGTTCTCCCTTGTCCACTCTACTAGTTATATCCTCAAAAAATTCCAGAAGATTTGTCAATCATGATTTCCCCTTCATAAATCCATGCTGAATGCTTGCATTTATTGGCCAAGGCATAGAATACAAGAGCAGGGAGGTTATGCTTGAATTGTACAATACTCTGGTTAGGCCACAGCTGGAGTACTGCGTGCAGTTCTGTTCGCCATATTATAGTAAGGACGTGATTGCACTAGGTGCATAGGAGATTTACTAGCTTGTTGCCTGGAATGGAGAATCTTAACTATGAGGTCAGATTTGTTCGGCTGGGTTTGTTCTCATTGGAACAGAGGAGGCTAAGCGGAGATATCACTGAGGTGTGCAAAATTTTGAGGGGCCTGGATATAGTGGATAGCAAGGGCGTATTTCTCTTGGTGGAGGGGTTAATTCTGAGGAGGCATAGATTTAATTGGTTTCTGGAAAGTTCTGAGGCGATTTGAGGCGAAGCTTCTTCACGCAGAGGGTTGTGGGGGTCTGGAACGTTCTGCCTGGAAGGGTGGTAGAGGCAGAAACCCACAAATTGAAAAGGTGCTTGGATGGGCACTTGAAGTGCAGTAACCTGCAGGCTTGGGCCTGGAGCTGGTAAGTGGGATTAGACTGGATGACCTTTTGTTGGCTGGCGCAGATAGGATCGTAAGTACTGCAGGGTATCGAATACTGTCAGGGTGATCTCCTGGACTAGTGTCGATCGCCTGAATGGGTCGGATTGGAATTTTCCCACATTTTTTTTCCCACAATTTATCTGTTTTTTTCCTCTCCGGGGAGATGGCATAGCTCCGGTTGAGGTGCAGTGTAGAATGTTGCGGTGCAAGAGGTGTTGCAGTTGTGTGAGTTGGACTGATCGGGCTGGGTGCTCTTTACCTTTCCGCCATTGTTCATTGTTCATAGGTTTATATGTAACCTTTAGGGCTGCTGACCGAGGGCCTTGTGGCACTTTGTCGGCCAGCGCGGACATGGTGGGCCAAAATGGCCTCCTTCTGTGCTGTAAATTTCTATGTTTCTATGTTTCTAGAAGCGGCGGGGCGGAGAGAGTAGTGGGGAAAATGTTGGAATCAATTATTAAAGATGAAATAGCAGCGCATTTGGAAAGCAGTGACAGGATCGGTCCAAGTCAGCATGGATTTATGAAAGGGAAATCATGCTTGACAAATCTTCTGGAATTTTTTGAGGATGTAACTAGTAGAGTGGACAAGGGAGAACCAGCGGATGTGGTGTATTTGGACTTTCAAAAGGCTTTTGACAAGGTCCCACACAAGAGATTGGTGTGCAAAATCAAAGCACATGTTATTGTGTAGATGACACTAAACTAGGTGGCGGTGTGAGCTGTGAGGGGGACGCTAAGAGGCTGCAGGGTGATTTAGACAGGTTAGGTGAGTGGACAAATGCATGGCAGATGCGTATAATGTAGATAAATGTGAGGTTATCCACTTTGGGGGCAAAAACGCGAAAACAGAATATTATCTGAATGGCGGCAGATTAGGAAAAGGGGAGGTGCAATGCAACCTGGGTGTCATGGTTCATCTATCATTGAAAGTTGGCATACAGCTACAGCAGGCGGTGAAGAAGGCAAATGGTATGTTGGCCTTCATAGCTAGGGGATTTGAATAAAGGAGCAGGGAGGTCTTACTACAGTTGTGCAGGGCCTTGGTGAGGTCTAACCTGGAATATTTTGTTCCGTAATGGTCTCCTAATCTGAGGAAGGATATTCTTGCTGTTGAGGGATTGCAGCGAAGGTTCACCAGACTGATTCCCGGGATGGCAGGACTGAGATCTGAGGAGAGACTGGATCAACTGAGCCTTTATACATTGGAGTTTCGAAGGATGAGAGGGAATCTCATAGAAACATACAAGATTCTGATGGGACTGGACAGGTTAGATGCGGGTAGATTGTTCCTGATGTTGGGGAAGTCCAGAACCGGGGACACAGTAATGGTGGTGAAGGTTCGAAGGGCCAAATGGCCTACTCCTGCACCTATTTTCTATGTTTCTATGTTTCTATGAGAGCCTGGGGGGTGGGGAGGGAGGGTGAGAGAGAGAGAGAGCCTGGGGCATGGGGAAGAGAGAGAGAGAGAGAGAGAGAGAGCCTGGGGTGCGGGGGGTGGGGGGTGGGGGAGGGGGGAGAGAGAGAGCCAGGGGCGGGGTGGAGAGAGAGAGCCTGGGGCGGGGTGTGAGGGGAGAGAGAGAGAGAGCGCCTGTGGGGGTTGGGGGCGTAGAGAGAGGGAGAGCCTGGGGTGGGGGTGGGGGGCGGAGAGAGAAAGGGAGCTTGGGGGATGGGAGGGAGAAGGGAGAGAGAGGGGGCCTGGGGGATGGGGGGGGAGAGAGAGGGAGCCTGCGGGATGGGGGGGAGGGGGGGAGAGAGAGAGCCTGGGGTGGGGGTGGGTGGGGAGAGAGAGAGAGAGTCTGGAGGATAGGGGGAGGGTGGAGAGAGAGAGCCTGTGGTGAGAGAGAGAGAGCCTGGGGTGGGGGGGAGCGAGAGAGAGGGAGCTTGGGGTGGGGGTAGTGAGAGAGGGAGCTTGGGGGATGGGAGGGAGGGGAGAGAGAGAGGGGGCCTGGGGGATGGGGGGGAGAGAGAGAGAGCCTGCGGGATAGTGGGGAGGGGGTCAGAGAGAGAGCCTGGGGTGGGGGGGAGGGGGAGAGAGAGAGCCTGGGGTGGGGGGGGATAGAGAGAGGGAATTTGGGGTTGGGGGAGGGGGGAGAGAGAGAGCCTGGGGGGAGGGAGGGGGAGAGAGAGAGCCTGGGGAGAGAGAGACACAGAGGGGCAGGAGAGAGATATGGCGGGGGTGGGGGGAGGGGAAGGGAGAGACACAGGGGGTGGATCGGAAGCGGGAGAGGTTCATCCAGCCCCCTTTACACCCACACCCGATTTCTCGGAAAGCTCGGTGTGTGTCTTACAAGGGACAGCATTGGAGTGGATGAAATCCAGAAGTCACAACATTGTCACTATTCACTTCATACCAAATAAACCCGTTAACAATTTGCACACAATGCCCCACCTATGGCCGCCGGGGGTTGGGGGTGGAGCGGGCTGGGGGGGCGAGGAGGGGAGGGTAAGGTCATGCACTTGCACTTGGGTACAGGACTTTGGCTGTGGGAGGCAGCACTTGCACTGGGGTAAAGGACTTTGCTGGAACTTGGTAGCTTTTGGGGAGATCTCTCCTCTGTGGCTTCTGAAGTCAAAATGGATCGAATTACAAATTGGAAAGTCAGTGAGAACTTGGGCTGGGCGGTTCCAGTTACACGTTCCAGGGGAACTTCAGGGTGTGGCTTGTCCTCCAAGGCGACCAAATCAGCAATAGTTCAAGTGATATTGGAGAGCCAATGAGAGACAAGGTGGCCATTTTGGCAGTATAAATAGACGCATCCACCTCTGAACCTCTCGCTCACCATTACCAAAGAATAAAATGCATCTCTCCTAGTCCAAATGTTCAGCACAAAGATGCAGAAAAGCTAAATTATAGTTAGTACACTGACCTTCTAAACCAGTGACACCCCGAACATGGTAAACCAAGAAAAGAAGAAAATTTGGATTTATATAGCGCCTTTCACGACCACCCAACATCTCAAAGCACTTTACAGCCGATGAAGTACTTTTGGAGTGTAGTCACTGTTGTAATGTGGGAAACGCGGCAACCAATTTGCACACAGCAAGCTCCCACAAACAGCAATGTGATAATGAGCAGATAATGGCTAGGACACCGGGGATAACTCCCCTGCTCTTCTTCCAAATAGTGCCTTGGGATCTTTTCCATCCACCTGAGAGGGCAGACGGGTCCTCAGTTTAATGTCTCATCTGAAAGATGGCACCTCCAACAGTGCAGCACTCCCTCGGCACTGCACGGGAGTGTCAGCCTAGATTTATGTGCTCAAGTCCCAGGAGTGGAACTTGAACCCACGACCTTCTGACTCAGAGGCGAGAGTGCTGCCCACTGAATCACAGCTGACACACAAAGTACAAATCCATTAAATAGTACAAATTAATAAATGTAAAAATAATCAGCTGACCAGCACAGCCGTCAATGGAAAATCAAGGCAAAATATATCCAAGGATGAGAATTTTGAAATCGAGGTGTTGCTTAACCGGGAGCCAGTGTAGGTCAGCGAGCACAGGGGGTGTCAAACACAATGATGAATGAAAGCTGAACACTATGTAAAAAACTATACTGCTTCATTAATGTCTGTCGGAGGAGAAAACCAACAGCCCTAACCAATGTAGCCTTTGTGTCTCCAGCCCCAACATGGCAAGATCCTGTACGGCCAAGTACCCTGCTTCTGTTTATTTGTTGTCGGGATGTGGGTAACACACGATTTATTGACCATCACTGCTTATTCAAGAGGACATGAGGAGTCAATCATAAATGTTGGGGCTGGAGACACAAAGGCTACATTGGTTAGGGCTGTTGGTTTTCTCCTCCGACAGACATTAATGAAGCAGTATAGTTTTTTACATAGTATGAACTATAATTTAGTGTTCAGCTTTCATTCATCATTGTGTTTGACACCCCCTGTGCTCGCTGACCTACATTGGCTCCCGGTTAAGCAACACCTCGATTTCAAAATTCTCATCCTTGTTTACAACTCCCTCCATGGCCTTGCCCCTCCCTATCTCTGTAATCTCCTCCAGCCCCACAACCCTCCGAGATGTCTGCACTCCTCTAATTCTGCCCTCCTGAGCATTCCTGATTATAATCACTCAACCATTGGTGGCCGTGCTTTCTGTTGCCTGGGCCCCAAGCTCTGGAACCCCCTCCCTAAACCTCTCCGCCTCTCTACCTCTCTTTCCTACTTCAAGAAGCTCCTTAAAACCTACCTCTTGAGACTCCATTGTACCGCATCACTTACCGAATGGACAACCGTTTAAGAAGATAAGTGAGTCTAGGTTCAGCAGTGTGACTGACTAACATACCAAACGTACCAAGTTTCCTTTACTGAAGCTTATTTCTTTCCATTTTCCAGCAACAACTGTTGTTACAAAGAGACTGACATGAGGCATACACTGTAATGAAACTAGATATATCCACCAGTGATGGCTAAACATTGTTGGACTGATTGTGACCTGGACTTGTCTATTTAGCTGCTACAAGTTAGGACAAAGGACATCCCTCCTCCCCGGGACCTCCTCCACCAGGACCCCAGTGACGGGCCCAGAACCTATGCGCCCTCCTCCTCGGTCCCTGAACCAACCTGTAACGTACCTCTGTGTGTCAGCCAGAGCACCCTACACCTTCAGTGGGAGTGGGTGCAGGGAGCCCAGGTATACTGTAATGTACCGCTGTGTGTCAGCAAGAGCACCCCACACCTTCAGTGGGAGTGGGTACGGGGAGCCCATGTAACTGTAACGTACCACTGTGTGTCAGTCAGCACACCCCACACCTTCAGTGGGAGTGGGTGCAGGGAGCCAAGGTATACTGTAATGTACTGCTCTGTGTCAGTCAGCACACCCCACACCTTCAGTAGGAGTGGTTACGGGGAGCCCAGGTATACTGTAACGTACCACTCTGTGTCAGCCAGCACACCCCACACCTTCAGTGGGAGTGGGTACGGGGAGCCCAGGTATACTGTAACGTACCGCTCTGTGTCAGTCAGCACACCCCACACATTCAGTGGGAGTGGGTACGAGGAGCCCAGGTATACTGCTCTACGGAAATTGTGCCTAATCTGCGCTAAACCTGCAGGTGTGTGTTTTAGCAGCACAGGCAAGGTCAAATTCTAACAGGCAGCAATCAGGACCAAAACCGTGTGCTGAAACCAAACTTTCAAACAGGTGTGTCTTACTAGCACAGCATTTAGCACCTGTTTTCACACTTTCACCAAAATAACCCCCAATATCTTCGACTAATCCTTTGCATGTTAAGAACACTGATATTGATTTTCTTCCAGAGCTGGGTGTGTCCTCGGTTAGTACTTTCCGAGCAGGGGCTTTCTAGCGCATCTTCAGCTGCTTCATCAATAACCTTCCATCCATCATAAAATCAGGAGTGGGGATGTTCGCTGATCGTTGCACAGTGTTCATTCTTCGACTGCTTCTTCGAATATGGGAACATCATCACCTCCACATTTCCCTCCAAGTTACACACCATCCTAACTGGGAAATATATCGGCCGTTCCTTCATCATCGCTGCGTAAAAATCCTGGAACTTCCTCCCTAACAGCACTGTGGGAGCAACTTCACCACACGGACTGCAGCGGTTCAAGAAGGCGGCTCACCACCACCTTCTCAAGGGGCAATTAGGGATGGGCAATAAATACTGGCCTTGGCACACATCCCGAGAATAAATAACTTAAAAAAATACACATATAGCTTTTTGCCTCCCCAATTTTTCTTTCCACTCATTTCCTGAGGTGCTGCCTTGTGCTAAGCTTTCAGTTCCCAGCGCTCCTCTGTAGCTCATCCCACTGGATTACAGAGGATTATGGAGGATTACATGGGATCACATCGGATCACATCGGATATACAGCACAGAAACAGGCCATTTGGCCCAACCAGTCCATGCCGGCGTTTATGCTCCACTCGAGCCTCCTCCCGTCTTTCCTCATCTAAATCTATCAGCATAACCCTCTCCCTTCTCCCTCCTGTGCTTGTCCAGCCTCCCCTTAAATGCATCGATACTATTTGCTTCAACCACTCCCTGGGATCGAAGATAGCCTGCCCCCTGGTTGGTTCCGTTACATACTGCTCAAGGAACCCGTCCCTTTTGCACTCTTCCTCAAGGCTTCTGTAAATTCCTGTCCCCTCAGTACAGATTCACACGAGGTATGTAGTGAAGTCAAGGTCACTCTGGACCTGCACCTTTATTTCACAGCTCTGGAATGCTGCACTTGCCTGAGACCTGTCCTTATATACCTGTCTCTTGGAAGTGCACCCCTGGTGGTAAGGTATGCTGGTGGTTACAGGTCATATCTAATTACAGTCATGTTTAGCATGTTAGGATACAGTTATATATAATAATGTAAGATACATGACATCACCCTCACCCAAGGTCTTATTGTCTTTATAGGTTCAGTCTCTCAGGTGGTCTACGCTCTCGCATGGAGCGTCTGAGTTGTGGTTCAGTTGTTTGCCTTGGAGTCTGTTTTTCTTTGGGTGTGGTTGCTGGTATCTCGCCTGGGCTGTCTGTTTCAATTGGTGTGATTGTTGTTGACTCGCCTGGGCTGTCTGTTGGGATTGCCCTTTCCTCAGGTTGTTCCCTCTGTGTGGTGCGAGGTCCACATTGTAGTCTGCCTCTGGTTCCGCATTGTTGTTGGTAAATCTGCTTTTGACTTGGTCTACATGCCTCCGGCAGGTTTTGCCATTGTCCATTTGTACTACCAGTAGCCTGTTTCCTTCCTTGCTCGTTACTGTCCCTGCAAGCCATTTGGGACCCCTGCCATAGTTTAGTACAAACTTTGTCCCCTATCTCATTCCATCTCCCCTCGAATTTCTGTCATGGTACTCAGTCAGCTTACGGCGCTTTGCCTTAATGATTTCGTGCATGTCTGGGAGGATTAATGAGAGCCTTCCTTTTAAAGTCCTGTTCATCAACAGTTGCGCGGGGGGGGATCCCAGTCAGTGAGTGCAGACGAGATCTGTATGACAGGCGACCTGCAGCGTGGGACCTTGGATTTTAAGCATGCCTTGTTTAATGATTTGCACTGCTCTCTCCACCTGGCCGTTGGAGGCTGGCTTGAACGGTGCCGTCTTGACGTGATTTATGCCGTGGTCAATTATAAAGTCTTGGATTTCTGCGCTGGTGAAGCACGGACCATTGTCACTGACTAATATGTCAGGGATTCCGTGCGTTGCAAACATGGTTGCGAGGCTCTCCACAGTGGTGGAGGTTGTGCTCGAGTTTAAAATGGTGCATTCGATCCACTTTGAAAATGCATCTACAACTACGAGGAACATTTTGCCCATGAATGGACCCGCATTGTCTACGTGCACTCGCGACCATGGTTTGGAAGGCCAGGGCCAGGGGCTCAGTGGAGCCTCCCTGGGGGCATTGCTGAGTTGGGCACAAATGGTGCACCTTCGGACGCAGAACTCCAAGTCCGCGTCAATACCAGGCCACCAGACGTGGCATCTGGCTACGGCCTTCATGAGAACGATCCCCGGGTGCTCGTGGTGGAGCTCCTGGACAAATGCCTCTCTGCCTTGCAGAGGCATGACTACTCAGCTGCCCCACATCAGGCAGACTGCTTGTAGTGATAGCTCATGCATGTGCCTGTGAAAGGGTTTTAATTACTCGGGGCAGGCATCGCGAGCCTCTGCCCAGTCACCGGTTAGGACACATCTTTTTACTAAGGATAACATGGGATCGCTGGCCGTCCAGGCTCTGATTTGGCGAGCCATCATGGGCGAACCTGTGGACTCAAAGGCATTGATTGCCATAACTATCTCACAGTCCTGTTCGTCAGACCCTTCCGTGGTCGCCGGGGTAGCCTGCGGAGAGCGTCAGCACAGTTGTCTGTGCCTGGTCTGTGCCTTATGGTATAGTTGTAGGACACCAGCATGAGTGCCCACCGTTGAATTCGCGCCGAGGCGTTGGTGTTTATTGCCTTGCTCTCTGATAGGAGGGACATGAGGGACTTGTGGTCGGTTTCTAACACGAACTTGGCCCCGAAAAGGTATTGGCGCATCTTTTTGACACCCTACACGCACGCGAGCACCTCCTTCTCCACCATTCCGTACCCGCACTCCGCCCGCGAAAGTGACCTGGAGGCATAAGCTATGGGTTGTAATTTGCCCGCACTGTTGACATGTTGCAAAACGCACCCGACCCCATACGCTGACGCATCGCATGTGAGAACTAGCTTTTTACCTGGGTCAAAGATTGTCAAAACACTGTTGGAACACAGAAGGTTGCGTGCCTTATTGAAGGCGCGTTCCTGGGCGTCCCCCCAAAACCAATCGCACCCCTTCTTGAGTAGCACATGGAGAGGCTCCAGCAGCATGCTTAAGTTCTGCATAAAGTTCCCAAAGTAATTGAGTAGCCCGAGAAAGGTGCGTAGTTCTGAGACATTACGGGGCCTGGGTGCCACGCGAATTGCTTCTGTTTTCGACTATGTTGGGCGGATCCATCAGCGGCAATCCTTCTGCCCAAAAATTCAACCTCAGGTGCGAGAAACAGGCACTTGGATTTCTTGACTCATAGGCCTATCCGATCCAACCACTTTAGTACTTCCTCCAAATTACGGAGATGGGAGTCGGTATCCCTGCCCGTGATAAGTATGTTGTCTTGAAATACAACCGTCCCCGGGATGGACTTGAGCAGACTCTCCATGTTGCGCTGGAATATGGCAGCTGCCGACCTGATGCTGAATGGGCATCGATTGTACATGAAAAGGTCTCGATGTGTGTTGATGGTGGTGAGTAGCTTGGATTCCTCGGTTAATTCTTGCGTCATATACGCAGATGTGAGGTCTAATTTTGAGAAAAGTTTACCTCCAGCCAATGTGGCAAATAAGCCCTCCGCTCTGGGCAGCGGGTACTGGTCCTGTAGGGAGATTCTGTTTATGGTAGATTTGTAGTCCCCACAGATTCGTACGGATCCATCAGGCTTCATGACTGGGACGATGGGACTTGCCCAGTCGCTAAATTCCACAGGTGATATAATGCCTTCCCGCAGATGCCTGTCTAGTTCGTGTTCAATCTTTTCCCTCATCACATAGGGTAC
The DNA here is from genome assembly GCF_044704955.1 of Pristiophorus japonicus. NCBI lineage: Eukaryota > Metazoa > Chordata > Chondrichthyes > Pristiophoridae > Pristiophorus > Pristiophorus japonicus. The sequence goes on along the minus strand of NC_091982.1, from coordinate 133,834,473 downwards.
AGCTCTGGCCTTGTGATGGACCGGTCTAGCATCCTGTGTGATGTAGATTTTGACTTTTGCCCCTTTGAAAGTGCCCACACCTGGCTGAAAGAGACGTTCAAATCACTTTATAACTGTTGAGCAGGAGGTCCGTTCCTCTAATGACATGGCATGGACATCATCCCATTTCCAGTTTAGTTTTGCCAGCCAGCTTCTCCCCAGCAGTGCTGGGGGGTCTCCGGGGACAATCCACAGAGGAAGTCGGTTCACTGTCCCTTTGTGTGTGACAGAGAGCATGGCGCTGCCGAGGACTGGTACGATTTCTTTGGTATCGGTCCTTAGTTTGGTGTCGACCCTTGTGAGTTTTGGTCTGTCTCTTTTATGCGGCCACAGTTGTTCAAATTGTTGAGCGCCCATGAGAGATTAACTCGCTCCCGTATTCAGCTCCAGGTTAACAGATATCCCGTTGAGTAGGACCCTCATCATTATAGGAGGCGTCCTGTTGTAGGAGCAGCGGCCATTGGTCGCGTTGACCCACTGTACATCGGTGTCCCGGGCACTGTCCCCACCAACTTCTGGTCCGCTTTCCAACCCATCCGATTCGTATACCAGCCGAGCAGCCGTTTTTTTGCACATGCGGGCCAAATTCCCTGTATATTCACAATTTCTGCAAACAGCCTGCTGAAATTGACATCCCCTTGCCAAGTGCCCACCCCCACACCTCCAGCACAGACCTGTTCCATTGTTCAAAGTGTTCCCAAAGAATGAGCTGCGTCTGGCTGATCTCTCTTGAGCTTCTCTCAGTTTGTAGTTGATTGCTCGCATTGTGGGTTGATGAGGTGTGAACGGCCGTTCCTGTGGCACTTGATGGCTTCTGCCTGCTGTCGAGAGCCTGTTGTCCCGGTTTTGTCTGTGTGTGGGGATAGCAGCTTGATGGCTTCTGCCTGCTGTCGAGAGCCTGTTCTCCCGGTTTTGTCTGTGTGTGGGGGTAGCAGCTTGTTTAGTGCTGTGAACTTCTTGTTCCGATATTTCGTTAGTTGTTGTACCTGCATTGTAAATCAACCTCGTTTCTTCTTCCCCTACCAAGAATGTCTGTGCAACCAGTGCTGCTGCCTCTAAGGTCAGGGTCTTGGTCTCTATGAGCTTTTGGAATATGCCTGCGTGGCCTATTCCTTCAATGAAAAAGTCTCTCAGCATTTCTCTCCTCAGTTCATTGGAGAACTCACATAAATGAGCCAGCCTCCGAAGTTCTGCCACGAAGTCAGGTATGCTCTGGCCCACACAGCGTCTGTAGTTGTAGAACCTGTGTCTGGCCATGTGTAGGCTGCTTGCTGGCTTCAGGTGGTCTCTTACCAGTGTGCTCAATTCTTCAAATGACTTGCTTGCTGGTTTCTTGGGTGCCAACAGATCCTTCATTAAAGCGTATGTTTTCGAGCCACAGCTGGTCAAGAGATGGGTTCTTCTCTTGTCTGCCTTATCGTCTCCTAACCGGTCTTTGGTTACAAAGCTCTGCTGGAGCCTTTCTATAAAGTCCTCCCAATTGTCTCCCAAATTGTACTTTCCATCTGATCCGTTGTTCGCCATTCTGTGGATTCTGTAATCCCGTAACTCGTCGCCACTGTAAAGTCCTATCCTCTCAGTACAGAGTCACACGAGGCATGTAGTGAAGTCAAGGTCACTCTGGACCTTATATACCTGTCTCTTTCATGTGCACCCCTGGTGGTAAAGTATGCTGGTGGTTACAGGTCATATCTTATTACAGTCATGTGTAGCATGTTAGGATACAGTTATATATAATAATGTAAGATACATGACAGCTTCCCTGACCAATTTGATTTGTCCAATCAATATGGAGGTTAAAATCACCCCTTATTGCTGTTCCCTTTTTACAAGCCCCCACTATTTCCTGGTTTATGCTCCAACCAGCAGAGTTGCTACTGTTAGGGGGCATATAGACTACGCCCACCAGTGACTTTTTCCCCTTATTATTCCTTATCTCCACCCAAACTGTTTCAACATCCTGATCCTTTGAGCCAATATCGTTTCTCACTATTGCAGTGATTCCATCCTTTATCATCAGAGCTCCTTTTCCTTTCTGTCTGTCCTTCCGAGTTGTTAAGTACCCCTGAATGTTTAGTTCCCAGTTTTGGTCACCTTACAACCACATCTCTATTATGGCTACCAGATCATACCCCTGTGTAACTATTTGTGCTGACAGCTCATCTAATTGGTTACAAGTGCTGTGTGCATTCAGATACAGAGCTTTTAAATGTGTTTTCTTACCATTTTCCCCTGCTATGGCCCCAGCTTCTGATACACTGTTTATAGATTTTGTCCCTTCCTATCACTCTCTGGTTTTCCTTTCCCCCAATGCTACCCGGCTCTATTACCTTCACCGTGTTCTTTGAACGTTTAGATTTCTGCTTACCTGCACGCCCCCCCCCCATCCCCCCCACCCCCACTAATTAGTTTAAAGCTCTCTCTGCAGCGCTAGTTATTTGGTTCACCAGGACCCTAGTCCCAGCATGTTCCAAGTGAAGCCCATCCCAACGGAACAGCTCCTTCTTACCCCAGTACTGGTGCCAGTGCCCCAGGAACCAAAACCCATTTCTCCCACACCAGCCTTTGAGCCACGATCTTATTTAACCGATATAAATTTGTTCGTGGCTCAGATAGTAATCCAGAGATTATTACCTTTGTGGTTCTGCTTTTTAATTTGGCCCCTAGTTGCTCATAATCCCTTAGCAGAACCTTCTTGCCTGCCCTACCTATGTCGTTGGTACCCATGTGGACCATGACAACTGGATCTACCCCCTCCCACTCCAAGTTCCTCTGCAGCCCTGAGGAGATGTCCTTAACCCTGGCATTAGGCAGGCATCACAGCCTTCGGGACTCACACTCTCGGCTGCAGAGAACTGTATCTATCCCCCTAATGATACTGTCCCCTACTATTACAATGTTTCTTTTTACTCCCCTCGCTTGAATGGCCCCCTGTACCACGGTGCTGTGGTCAGTTTGATCATCCTCCCTGCAGTCCCTGCTCTTGTCCCCACAGGGAGCAAGAGCCTCGAACCTGTTGGTCAAGAGCAAGGACTGAGGTTCCTCCATCACTACCTCCTGGATCCCCATACCTTCCTCACTTATAGTCACACCCTCCTGTCCTTGACCGCTAGCCAAATCTGAGTTAGCTAACCTAAGGAGTGTGACTATCCCCTGGAACACAGTGTCCAGGTAACTCTCCCCCTCCCTGATGTGTCGCAGTGTCCACAGCTCGGACTCCAGCTCATCAACAGCCGAAGTTCCTCGAGCTGGTTTCTGTACCAGGTTTATTCTCCTCCAGTCACTGAAATGACCCATGAGCCGTCTGACCTGAACAACGGCTAAGCTCACAGAGACTTTAATAATATTGCAATCATTATTAAAATGGAATAGTTTCCTTGCATCAGAGGCATGACACATCAGGCTTCACTGGCTGCCCCGGGATCATTGTCACTATTAAAGGATTAGCATATTACCTCTTTACATTAACTGATAAAGTGCAACGCTTGTCAATTAAAAATTAGACGGCGAGCACAACAGAAAGAGGAAGCTGAATGGATTTCTAGCGATGGGATTATTTTTCAATGTGATAGAGTATTGACTTCAGTCCCCAACAACAGAGCTGATTATTTTCAGCAGCCTCGCTGTCTGCTGTATTGGTTGAGGTAGCCCAGGATGCCCTGTGGTATTAGTCATTGTGATCTCATCCCCTAAATCACTAATATTCTGTTTTACCAGCAGCATTGTAAAAATTACTTAGATCCATCAAAGTAATGAAGCTTTGCTCCGGCAGTGTATAGACAGCAGAGTGCACATCTTTAAAACCCCATCTAAATTAAATAGCAGCAATCTGAGGCGGGGTGGCGGCGGGGGCAGAATAATGCGACCACCATTAGACGCTGATAGCCTGCATGTAAAATAGGTGAGATTTTGTTCCCTCATTTGCATAAAGCATTAATATTAATCAGTTCATTGATGACTGAGCTAATGTTTAATGGACAGGCTGGCAGAGTTAGCGGCACTTTGAGGTTCGGTATTTTATGAGTGTCAAAAGTTAATTAATCTTTTCTTGCCAGAATATGGAAACCTTGTTATTTTTATAGCTCCTGCTATTTATGCAGCTTGTACTGTGATGCGATTACAGAGCTGACATCAGATAACACTGACAGATTGAATAGAGGTGAGGAAAAAGTGAATGAGGAATTTTATCCTTTCTTGTGTTCCTTCGGAAGAGAAAGCAAACCTCGAGCTGCCATTTTATGAGAAATTTGTCCAGCAATTAAATCTTCAACCCTTCTCAGAAGGGAGAAGGAGCAGGCTAGGTATATGTTCCCGATTGTTGTGCAGTGACTCATCCTCTGAAAGTGCTCGTGTGTGGGGACACAATTGGCCCGGTGGCCATTTCTCCACAGCGGGGTGTGTTAGCTCACATCTCGATTAGTGATATCTCCACAGCGGGGTGTGTTAGCTCACATCTCGATTAGTGATATCTCCACAGCGGGGTGTGTTAGCTCACATCTCGATTAATGATATCTCCACAGCGGGGTGTGTTAGCTCACTTCTCGATTGGTCATTTCTCCACAGCGGGGTGTGTTAGCTCACATCTCGATTGGTCATTTCTCCACAGCGGGGTGTGTTAGCTCACATCTCGATTGGTCATTTCTCCACAGCGGGGTGTGTTAGCTCACTTCTCGATTGGTCATTTCTCCACAGCGGGGTGTGTTAGCTCACATCTCGATTGGTCATTTCTCCACAGCGGGGTGTGTTAGCTCACATCTCGATTAGTGATATCTCCACAGCGGGGTATGTTAGCTCACATCTCGATTAGTGATATCTCCACAGCGGGGTGTGTAAGCTCACATCTCGATTAGTGATATCTCCACAGCGGGGTGCGTTAGCTCACATCTCGATTAGTGATATCTCCACAGCGGGGTGTGTTAGCTCACATCTCGATTGGTCATTTCTCCACAGCGGGGTGTGTTAGCTCACATCTCGATTGGTCATTTCTCCACAGCGGGGGTGTGTTAGCTCACATCTCGATTAGTGATATCTCCACAGCGGGGTGTGTTAGCTCACATCTCGATTAGTGATATCTCCACAGCGGGGTGTGTTAGCTCACAACTCGATTGGTCATTTCGCCACAGCGGGGTGTGTTAGCTCACATCTCAATTGGTCATTTCTCCACAGCGGAGTGTAGCTCACTTCTCAATTGGTCATTTCTCCACAGCGGAGTGTAGCTCACTTCTCGATTGGTCATTTCTCCACAGCGGAGTGTGTTAGCTCACATCTCGATTGGTCATTTAGGCGACATAGATAGAGAAAAGCTATTTTCCCCGGTGGGGCAGTCCAGAACAAGGGGGCATAACCTTAAAATTATTGCCAGGCCATTCAGGAGTAACGTCAGGAAACACTTCTCCGCACAAAGTGTGGTGGTAATCTGGAACTCCCTCCCCCAGAAGCTGTTGAGGTTGGGGCTCAATTGAATATTTTAATGTCGTAGATCCAAAATAATCGCTTTTTTTACACCTCCATCAAAGGTTAAAGATAGCCCCCATGCAGCAGAAAGGGAAGTGGTCAGATATAGAGAGAAACAATGTGGACAATCGTGCTGTATACATATTATCATCCTTTGCAAAGGCTGCGGTGGGGGGATAGCGGGGTGGGGGGAATGGTGACATGGTGGTGGAGGAAGAGGGATATCGTCAAGCTCAAAAGGCAAGAGTACCCCACAAAGAGGCACGAAGCAGAGCCCCATGTCAAGTGACGGAGCAGCAATGTCCCGACTCCTGTTACTGACGGTGAAGTAGTCCTTGTTCTGCATGTGGTGCATGTGAAGAGGGTTTGAAACTGTGTGGGTATCTGGGGCAGCCTCCTCACAGCACGCCACTGCAGCATGCCCACTGAGCAATGGTGCCAGGGCAGCAGCTATGGGAGAAGAAAACAAACTTGAAGGAATCTGACAAATGAAGATTGCTGAACAGGTGCCAGATAGGTGGCTCAAGATTCCATGACACAAATAGTTACCCAGCAGCCTGTTCCCCATCAGCTGCTCAGCAATGCCAATCTCTCACGTAGTCTTACAGTGCTTACATCTTGTGCCTCAGCAAGGCCCAGTACACTAACAGTGCTTACATCTTGTGACTCAGCAAGGCCCAGTACACTTACAGTGCTTACATCTTAAGCCTCAGCAAGGCCCAGTACACTTACAGTGCTTACATCTTAAGCCTCAGCAAGGCCCAGTACACTTACAGTGCTTACATCTTAAGCCTCGGCAAGGCCCAGTACACTTACAGTGCTTACATCTTGTGCCTCAGCAAGGCCCAGTACACTTACAGTGCTTACATCTTATGCCTCAGCAAGGCCCAGTACACTTACAGTACTTACATCTTATGCCTCAGCAAGGCCCAGTACACTTACAGTGCTTACATCTTAAGCCTCGGCAAGGCCCAGTACACTTACAGTGCTTACATCTTGTGCCTCAGCAAGGCCCAGTACACTTACAGTGCTTACATCTTAAGCCTCAGCAAGGCCCAGTACACTTACAGTGCTTACATCTTAAGCCTCAGCAAGGCCCAGTACACTTACAGTGCTTACATCTTAAGCCTCAGCAAGGCCCAGTACACTTACAGTACTTACATCTTGTGCCTCAGCAAGGCCCAGTACACTTACAGTGCTTACATCTTGTGCCTCAGCAAGGCCCAGTACACTTACAGTGCTTACATCTTATGCCTCAGCAAGGCCCAGTACACTTACAGTGCTTACATCTGTGCCTCAGCAAGGCCCAGTACACTTACAGTGCTTACATCTTAAGCCTCAGCAAGGCCCAGTACACTAACAGTGCTTACATCTTGTGCCTCAGCAAGGCCCAGTACACTTACAGTGCTTACATCTTAAGCCTCGGCAAGGCCCAGTACACTTACAGTGCTTACATCTTGTGCCTCAGCAAGGCCCAGTACACTTACAGTGCTTACATCTTAAGCCTCAGCAAGGCCCAGTACACTTACAGTGCTTACATCTTAAGCCTCAGCAAGGCCCAGTACACTTACAGTGCTTACATCTTAAGCCTCAGCAAGGCCCAGTACACTTACAGTACTTACATCTTGTGCCTCAGCAAGGCAGAGCACACTTACAGTGCTTACATCTTGTGCCTCAGCAAGGCCCAGTACACTTACAGTGCTTACATCTTATGCCTCAGCAAGGCCCAGTACACTTACAGTGCTTACATCTGTACCTCAGCAAGGCCCAGTACACTTACAGTGCTTACATCTTATGCCTCAGCAAGGCCCAGTACACTTACAGTGCTTACATCTTAAGCCTCAGCAAGGCCCAGTACACTTACAGTGCTTACATCTTAAGCCTCAGCAAGGCCCAGTACACTTACAGTGCTTACATCTTATGCCTCAGCAAGGCCCAGTACACTTACAGTGCTTACATCTTGTGCCTCAGCAAGGCCCAGTACACTTACAGTGCTTACATCTTAAGCCTCAGCAAGGCCCAGTACACTTACAGTGCTTACATCTTAAGCCTCAGCAAGGCCCAGTACACTTACAGTGCTTACATCTTGTGCCTCAGCAAGGCCCAGTACACTTACAGTGCTTACATCTTATGCCTCAGCAAGGCCCAGTACACTTACAGTGCTTACATCTTAAGCCTCAGCAAGGCCCAGTACACTTACAGTGCTTACATCTTGTGCCTCAGCAAGGCCCAGTACACTTACAGTGCTTACATCTTGTGCCTCAGCAAGGCCCAGTACACTTACAGTGCTTACATCTTATGCCTCAGCAAGGCCCAGTACACTTACAGTGCTTACATCTTAAGCCTCAGCAAGGCCCAGTACACTTACAGTGCTTACATCTTGTGCCTCAGCAAGGCCCAGTACACTTACAGTGCTTACATCTTGTGCCTCAGCAAGGCCCAGTACACTTACAGTGCTTACATCTTAAGCCTCAGCAAGGCCCAGTAAACTTACAGTGCTTACATCTTGTGCCTCAGCAAGGCCCAGTACACTTACAGTGCTTACATCTTGTGCCTCAGCAAGGCCCAGTACACTTACAGTGCTTACATCTTAAGCCTCAGCAAGGCCCAGTACACTTACAGTGCTTACATCTTAAGCCTCAGCAAGGACCAGTACACTTACAGTGCTTACATCTTGTGCCTCAGCAAGGCCCAGTACACTTACAGTGCTTACATCTTGTGCCTCAGCAAGGCCCAGTACACTTACAGTGCTTACATCTTATGCCTCAGCAAGGCCCAGTACACTTACAGTGCTTACATCTTAAGCCTCAGCAAGGCCCAGTACACTTACAGTGCTTACATCTTAAGCCTCAGCAAGGCCCAGTACACTTACAGTGCTTACATCTTGTGCCTCAGCAAGGCCCAGTACACTTACAGTGCTTACATCTTAAGCCTCAGCAAGGCCCAGTAAACTTACAGTGCTTACATCTTGTGCCTCAGCAAGGCCCAGTACACTTACAGTGCTTACATCTTGTGCCTCAGCAAGGCCCAGTACACTTACAGTGCTTACATCTTAAGCCTCAGCAAGGCCCAGTACACTTACAGTGCTTACATCTTAAGCCTCAGCAAGGACCAGTACACTTACAGTGCTTACATCTTGTGCCTCAGCAAGGCCCAGTACACTTACAGTGCTTACATCTTGTGCCTCAGCGAGGCCCAGTACACTTACAGTGCTTACATCTTGTGCCTCAGCAAGGCCCAGTACACTTACAGTGCTTACATCTTATGCCTCAGCAAGGCCCAGTACACTTACAGTGCTTACATCTGTGCCTCAGCAAGGCCCAGTACACTTACAGTGCTTACATCTTAAGCCTCAGCAAGGTCCAGTACACTAACAGTGCTTACATCTTGTGCCTCAGCAAGGCCCAGTACACTTACAGTGCTTACATCTTAAGCCTCGGCAAGGCCCAGTACACTTACAGTGCTTACATCTTGTGCCTCAGCAAGGCCCAGTACACTTACAGTGCTTACATCTTAAGCCTCAGCAAGGCCCAGTACACTTACAGTGCTTACATCTTAAGCCTCAGCAAGGCCCAGTACACTTACAGTGCTTACATCTTAAGCCTCAGCAAGGCCCAGTACACTTACAGTACTTACATCTTGTGCCTCAGCAAGGCCCAGTACACTTACAGTGCTTACATCTTGTGCCTCAGCAAGGCCCAGTACACTTACAGTGCTTACATCTTATGCCTCAGCAAGGCCCAGTACACTTACAGTGCTTACATCTGTACCTCAGCAAGGCCCAGTACACTTACAGTGCTTACATCTTATGCCTCAGCAAGGCCCAGTACACTTACAGTGCTTACATCTTAAGCCTCAGCAAGGCCCAGTACACTTACAGTGCTTACATCTTAAGCCTCAGCAAGGCCCAGTACACTTACAGTGCTTACATCTTATGCCTCAGCAAGGCCCAGTACACTTACAGTGCTTACATCTTGTGCCTCAGCAAGGCCCAGTACACTTACAGTGCTTACATCTTAAGCCTCAGCAAGGCCCAGTACACTTACAGTGCTTACATCTTAAGCCTCAGCAAGGCCCAGTACACTTACAGTGCTTACATCTTGTGCCTCAGCAAGGCCCAGTACACTTACAGTGCTTACATCTTATGCCTCAGCAAGGCCCAGTACACTTACAGTGCTTACATCTTAAGCCTCAGCAAGGCCCAGTACACTTACAGTGCTTACATCTTGTGCCTCAGCAAGGCCCAGTACACTTACAGTGCTTACATCTTGTGCCTCAGCAAGGCCCAGTACACTTACAGTGCTTACATCTTATGCCTCAGCAAGGCCCAGTACACTTACAGTGCTTACATCTTAAGCCTCAGCAAGGCCCAGTACACTTACAGTGCTTACATCTTGTGCCTCAGCAAGGCCCAGTACACTTACAGTGCTTACATCTTGTGCCTCAGCAAGGCCCAGTACACTTACAGTGCTTACATCTTAAACCTCAGCAAGGCCCAGTAAACTTACAGTGCTTACATCTTGTGCCTCAGCAAGGCCCAGTACACTTACAGTGCTTACATCTTGTGCCTCAGCAAGGCCCAGTACACTTACAGTGCTTACATCTTGTGCCTCAGCAAGGCCCAGTACACTTACAGTGCTTACACCTTAAGCCTCAGCAAGGCCCAGTGCACTTACAGTGCTTACATCTTATGCCTCAGCAAGGCCCAGTACACTTACAGTGCTTACATCTTGTGCCTCAGCAAGGCCCAGTACACTTACAGTGCTTACATCTTAAGCCTCAGCAAGGCCCAGTACACTTACAGTGCTTACATCTTAAGCCTCAGCAAGGCCCAGTACACTTACAGTGCTTACATCTTATGCCTCAGCAAGGCCCAGTACACTTACAGTGCTTACATCTTGTGCCTCAGCAAGGCCCAGTACACTTACAGTGCTTACACCTTAAGCCTCAGCAAGGCCCAGTGCACTTACAGTGCTTACATCTTATGCCTCAGCAAGGCCCAGTACACTTACAGTGCTTACATCTTGTGCCTCAGCAAGGCCCAGTACACTTACAGTGCTTACATCTTAAGCCTCAGCAAGGCCCAGTGCACTTACAGTGCTTACATCTTAAGCCTCAGCAAGGCCCAGTACACTTACAGTGCTTACATCTTATGCCTCAGCAAGGCCCAGTACACTTACAGTGCTTACATCTTAAGCCTCAGCAAGGCCCAGTACACTTACAGTGCTTACATCTTGTGCCTCAGCAAGGCCCAGTACGCTCACAGTGCTTACATCTTATGCCTCAGCAAGGCCCAGTACGCTCACACTGCTTACATCTTCTGCCTCAGCAAAGCCCAATACACCTACTGACACCCAAAGTTGGTCTAGAGCAGTAATCCAGACATCGAAAGTGCAAAACGTCAAGTTCTGAAACTGAACTTTGTAAAGCTGATTATTTGTGATCTCGCATCAAATACAAGGTCATGAAAGATGCCGATTGTTATAAAACCAGTATTCCCTAACATTCTGGTAAAGGGCCTTGCCACCCCGCCCACACTCACTGACATCAGACTGCTCGACACAGTTAGCTGAGTTCTCTCTGAAGTGGCCAGCATTCCATTCATATCAAGTAGACTATCTCACGCAGTTACTGTTGACGAACCAAGCGTCACATCACAAGAAGTGTCAGAGACATCCACAAGCACAATACTGCTGATGCTGGAATCTGCAATAAAGACAGGAAAAGCTGGAAATGTCAACGGGTCAGGCAACATCTGTGGAGAGAGAAACAGAGTTAACGTTTCGGTTCGATGATCCTTCGTCAGAACTGGAGAGTGTTCGGAAAGAATGGATTCTTAACACGTACTGAAAGGGGGAGGGGAAGAAAGAACAAAAGGGAAGGTCTGTGATAGGGGGTAGACAGGACAGATTCGAGAGACAAAAGGGATGATGGGCCAAATTCAAAGGTAATGACAAGAGTTAGAAAAACATTTGTCAAGATAGGGTGTGAATGGTGGGATAATGACCAACTGCCATTGGAGACACGGAGAAAAAAAGAAACAGGCTCGGGGGCAGGTTGGGGGCGGGGGGGGGCGGGGGGAGGGAGCCAAAGATGGCCAGAGGTTACACTCTGAAATTGTTGAACTGGATGTTGAGTCCAGAAGACTGTAAAGTGCCTAAACGAAAGATGAGGTGCTGTTTCTCGAGCTTGCGTTGAGCTTCATTGGAACAGTGTAGGAGGCCGAGGACAGAGAGGTCAGAGTGGGAGTGGAGCGGGGAATTAAAGTGGAAGGCGACCGGAAGCTCAGGGTCACACTTACGGACTGAACGGAGGTGCTCCACAAAATGGTCACCCAATCTACACTTGGTCTCCCCAATGTAGAGGAGACCACATCGTGAGCAGCGAATACAGTATACTGAATTGAAAGAAGTACAAATAAATCGCTGTTTCACCTGGAAGGAGTATTTGGGGCCCTGGACAGTGGGAAGGGAGGGGGTAAAAGGGGAGGTGTTGCATCTCCTGCGCTTGCACGTGAAGGTGCCGGGGGAAGGGGAGGGCCTGCTGGGGGTGACTGCGGAATGGACCAGGGGGTCTCGGAGGGAGCGGTCCCTTCAGAATGCTGAGAGGGGAGGAGAGGGGAAGATGTGATTGGTGGTGAGATCATGCTGGAGGTGGCAGAAATGGCGGAGAATGATCCGTTGAACGTGGAGGCTGGTGGGGTGAAAGGTGAGGACAAGGGGAACCCTGTCCTGGTTCTGAGAGGGAGGGGAAGGTGCGGGACATAGAATGGATACGGTCACTGGCCATGCTAACCACGGCGGAGGGGAATCCTCGGTTGAGGAAAAAGGAATACATGTCAGAGGCACTAGTGTATAAGGTGGCATCGTCAGAGCAGATGCGACGGAGACGGAGAAATTGGGAGAATGGAATGGAGTCCTTACAGGATGTGGGGTGAGAGGAAGTGTTGTCCAGGTAGCTGTGGGAGTCAGTGGGCTTATAGAGGAAACTGGTTGAAAGCCTATCCCCAGAGATGGAGACGGAGAAGTCGAGGAAGGGCAGGGAAGAGTCGGAGAAGGACCATGTGAAGGTGAGGGAAGGGTGGAAATTCGATGCAATGTAAATTAAACTTTCAATTTCAGGGCGAGAGCAGGAAACGGCACTAATACCGGAAAAAGAGGTGAGGGAGGGGACTCGAGTAGTGTTAATATGGATTCTTTTTCCCTCAATCTATTTCAGCTAATACACTGACGCGAACAGCTTCTTGCCTTTTCTGTAAAAGACCTTTATTGAAGATTCTCCGGCCGGGACTTGTCAAGACAAAGGAACACTCTCAATCAGAGCCTGTTTACCTTCCTCTGGACAAGCCCCTTTACTGCGCGAAAAGCACAGTAGTTATACATTTTCAAAACATAACACATTTGATTAGCACTTGGTCTGTCCACTCCCTTTCTTTCTCCCCCCCGAGTATGTCCAATGGCAGGCGAGGAGGTCTCCTAATTAGAGCTGGCCCTGAGGTCAACTTGTTTATAGCCTCATTAAATTCTTCTTCCTTATCAATAAAACCTATTTCACTCTTATCAGTAAAAAGCATTACGTTACCTTCTCCCATCCGTGATTGCCTTTTCTTTCCCGTGACCCGTGTTTAACCTCAACTCTCAGTAACCCCTTTTTTTTCTGTTGATTCTGCAATTGTCCCATCTTGACACTTCTTTAGCTATTTTCCCATGATTCCCTATCTCCATCCCTCTGCTACATTCATAATCCTTCTGTACACATCCTCATTCCCCCCTTTTATCATTCCATGATAACCCGGGTGACTATTCCAGGAGTATCGCATTCATCTGTTCGCACTCTCTTTCCTGATCCTCCTTGTTGTCTGTGAGTCCGCCTCGAGCCTCTTCGCAAGGTCTTATCAATGTCTGTTTAGGTTCTCACATCGTATCCTGTCGGAATATTATTGAATTGATAACTTCTGGAGCCTTGGTACAAGGCCGAAGAGAGGCCTTTTACCTCCTTATGGGCCAGTGCAGGAACCAGCACTTTAACCCTTGTCCCGCTGGTACCCTTAATGTCAAATTTCTCTTACAATTCCCCCCTTTTGGCCCTTGGCTATATGCCAAGCTGGCCATATTTCCCAATAACTATCTCCCTGTAGGCAAGTTCCAGATAGGTTAGTTCACCTGGGTGGCCATCTCCCAAGCTTCGGGACCTCCTGAAACCTTCCCACAGAGTTATATAAGGTAAGTCCTTCCTGTAGCACTGCTTAAATTTTCATCCCTTATGGCCTTAATCATAGTGCGTGCCCTGACTTATCGTTTGGCCTGTTTAATTCATGCACATGTTAATCCCATCATGACCATCAGAACCAGACCCTGTATTACTACAAGTACATGTGATATTATTCTTATCCATGGGTGAATTTGAATATTAAGTCCAACGTCCCACAGCTTTGAGTACCAGGGCTGATCAGCCAGCATTGCGTTAGTGTCTCTCTGTAAGTTGTCTATTTCTTCCATCAGTCGTCCTTGATTCTGGATTCCTTGCACCAAACGTAATTGTTCCTCATTTAGTTCCGGTATCTGTTTGCCTTGTGGTTCCCATACCGCCTCTTTGTACCCTTCTCGGAGGGTATCCATGATTGTTCCGTGGATGATTTCCGTTGTCTCGGGATATATGTGGTATCCATTTACATCTATTTTTCCCACGGGCCTGAAACACAAGTTGGGTTGGTGATGACACAGGGGGTGACTCCTCCCCTGGTCTTAATTGTCGGGTTGGCTGCTCCTGTGCTCCATTCCCTTGTGGAGCAGCGATTGTTTCGGAATCGTGTTTGAGAGGAGTGATACTCAGCGTGCATCCGTTTGTTTGGTGGAATCTGCAATCATCATTTGTCATTCGTGACGTACCTCAACATAAAACCACTTGGTTAATTTTATAGCAGTCAGTTATGTCAATGCCTTTAGTACTATTGTTAATTTTAACCACCCGTCTGGCAGGCTGATGGTAACGTAACCGAGTTTGATTTCTCACTTCACCAATATTATCGATCTGATATAAAGGGTCTCCCTTTGTTACATCATACTGTGGTATGGACAACACAAATCCGATCATATTCACCCGTCCAGTAATACATCTGAATTTCGGCACCCATGCGTGACTATTCCTTCGTACCTTGCATGTGTTATTCATTTTTTTATCTAGAGTCCAATTGTTAAGTATGCTGTTCGGAATCCAATCTGTTATGTCTCCATTCTGGAGTTGCTCCAAATTATATTGTACCTCACTTAATATCCAGGCCCCATACCCGGAGCAAACTATCTCAGCCTGTAATCGTTTACTTATATCTTTCCCCATTGCGTGGATCAATTTTATTGTCTTGGCATTTCGGCAATGTATGGGCCACTTGTAACAGTTCCCCTTCCGCGCCATCTCCCAACCGCGCTTGTAGGGCTTGGTTATCCAAGTCCCTCCCCACTAAACCACTCAAGAGTACGCCATTAAATTGTTAACCCGGTCGTATATTGCATACAGGCCTATGGAATTCATCGTCGTAACCCCTGCCGCATAACCCGTGCCTAGTGTTTCCAGTATTCCCCTTTTTGTTCGACCTTGCCCTGTTCCATTTCTGACATTAAATCTCAGGATAGTGGGTTCCGGGCCTTTGAGGATCCGTTGTGTCAGGTTCTGGTATAGACTTATAGTTTCATTCCCACAGAAGCTAGGAAAAATTATATCCATTAGGTTTAGGATAAGTAGTCGCTGATGCACCCCAAATTATATCCTTTCTTTAGATTCTTTTATTACTAGACCCCCTTTGGCTCCAGTCTTTATGGACGGGCATATGGGAGAAGGATGTGTGGTGGTACTATAAAGAGTTGTAGTTCCCAAAGTGGTTGTTGGAGCAACGGTGGTGGATCTATTCCGGACTCGAAAGTCCCAACAGCACTGATCTGTACCCACATACGGGGAGGCTGGGCATATTCTCCAACTGGTATCCCCTGGTTGAGGTCTCCCTGGGCAAAGACAGGCATGCACCTTATATTCCAGGGACCTCCTTTGGTCTTAATTTTATCCCACTGGCCAATTTTCCTCAACATCCCGGGGTCTCACCCCCTTTTTGCTCCGTTCTGTTCCCACCCTTCTGTTTTTTGCGGGGTGGGTTTGGCTGCTTGTTTGCAGCTTCGTCTGCCCAGGCATGAACTTCTAGAACTGAAATTCAATCCAGTTGGATTTCTGCGCCCTTCCCCTTTTGGTCCTATGAACTTGCTCCTGTCCTCGGAATTTACTGGCGCCCATGGCATCGGCAGCCTGCTGCATTACAACCTTACTTAATACACTATACATAGCCATGCGTTAAAATAAGTTCTGTCCTTGCTCCAGTCCTTGGCTGCTGGGATGCATATTTCGGCAGTTAAATTAAACAAAGCTAGTTCATGTAGTTGTGTCTTTCCTGCGTGTGCTATATCTCTCGTAGTCCATCTGTATTATCCAGTGCCTGCGTGGGCCTCAAGGTTCCCAGTATCCTGAGTCTCCAGAGTCGAAGTAGCCGCTGCGATCCCATCTCGGTGAGTGTTTTATCTGCAAATTTTAAACAGATAGCCGGGTCGTCACCAGGTGTTAGCTTCTGGTCTACTCATCTTTTATCCATGCATGTTGTGGTCACTCTGTGAAATCGGAGGTAAGGTTAGGTTGGGTTTGTAGACTACACTTACCCACCGTGGGGTACATTGGTTCTATTGCCATAGGTGATGGTGCTATGGCTGCGCACTGCACTATCCGTCTGGCCCCGTTTTTAAAAAATCTCTTCCAGCATATTTATCTTAGCTTTTAACTCTTGAATTTGTTTTGTTTGAGTGTCTTTCTTTTATTTGTATCAGGCGAGTATTATTACATAGGCTAGTTCTGTTTTTATTTTTATTCTGACTATTTGGTGAGTCTTTTTTATTCTATTAAGAAATCCAAATTAATAATGTCCAGTATAAAACAGCTGTCAATGGAAAGGGTTAACTCCTTTACAGGTTTGTAAGAAAGCCTGATGTCATTACGTGACTTCACGTAATCATCCGAAAAATTCTTTTTTAAGTCTTTGTGCCTTCAAAACTTGCTTAGAAATTAGGAATCTGTTAAAACAGCAGAAATTATTAGTAAAGCCGTCATAATAAAAGTCTTCTCATCAGGAAAGACGGCATTTCAGAGTAAACTCCAATGTTTTCTGAACTTCTAATTGCCAAAGATTTTTTTTTGATTGATTTAAAACGAGACCACACATTTTTAATAGCTATTTTGTTTACTGAAATCCAATTTTCACACACGCTGTGTACATTCTAACATTTTGTTGTATTTTACGGTCCCGTTCACTGGGCAAATCTTGTGTTTTATTTCTCTCTCAGCACAAAATCTAAACATCCATGCCAGTTCCATTTTCTATAAGAATTTTAAAATTTAGTAAGATTCTCTAATTCCCAGTTCTTTCTGTGTGAGTTCGCATAGCTTAGATCATTTCTCCTCGTTATTTTCAAAACCCTCCTGCTTGTTTAGACTGTTCGGGACTTTTCTTGATCAACAATGTCCATTTTGGAAATCTTTCAAACTGCAGTGAAACTTTCTCGTAATTTAAAATCATTATCAATGGAGAGTGTCTTTTACTACTTCAAATTATTTTTTTCCAATTAAACCAATATCTTTTTCACAGCCGCTATCAACTAGTATTTAGTAAGTTATGTCTTTTTCCATCGCAAATACCCTTTTTTTTCCCCAGCACCTAATTAGTGCATTACGTCTTTTTTCCAGATCACCTTTCTTCAAATTAGGTTTTGTATTTTACACGGAGGGCTCGTGTCTCTGTAAATTTGTTAATTTAAAATCATCAGACAATCGAAGACACTCTTCCTTTCAAATTGTTCAATTTGTTTTCTTTCAAAGTTGCGTCTTTACCGTTTTCTTTTCTCCATAACTAGAACGGAGTCTGGCATGTTGGCTTTGAGGGCTGCTTTTCGTCATCTCAAAATGCTCCAGTTTCAAAGTCATTAAAATGTCTCTTTTAAACTGCTAAAGCTTGCTGTTTTTAACATTTTTCAAAATTCCCTTTTCACCTTCGCAGATAACTCGCCACTCGCCCAAGATTGTTTCCAAACCTTTTAGTTTTATATCTCCTTTTTTCTTTAAGAGATCAGATTTAATTTAATAATTTGTTTTTGAATCCACCTCAGTATTTTGCTGTGCCTTCTCTTAATATCTCAAAATCCCAATTCAAATGTTATAATTTCAATCTTTATTTAAAACTTTTTTTTTGAGCTACAAGCTT
Organism: Pristiophorus japonicus; assembly: GCF_044704955.1. Taxonomy (NCBI): domain Eukaryota; kingdom Metazoa; phylum Chordata; class Chondrichthyes; family Pristiophoridae; genus Pristiophorus; species Pristiophorus japonicus. Next base: position 133,816,694 of record NC_091982.1, on the reverse strand, counting down.
TTTTTAAAAGGCATTCTTTATCTCATTCCTAGACTAAATGTATGTCTTTCAACCCAATGTAATCAATCATTGCATGTTTTCTTTCGACAAGTAAGTGAGCGTGTCAAATAAATTATTTTTTTTTCAACCACCGGGACCATGTATTTTTTATCTTTTACTCAACAAACCTATCCTTTGTGCATTTCCTAGCTCTGTAATTTATCATCCGAATATATCCACACCTGCGTTCCTAACTTAAAATGTCTTAAAACTTCCCACATACAGGACAACACTACAAAGGGTTGAAAAAACTTTCACTCTGTTTGGAGAAGTGGGTGGAGCTGAAATAAACAAACAGCTGCTCCACTCTTCCAAACAGGCTTTTAAAAACATGAAAACATAAAAATTCATTCCGTAGTCAAAAAATCACACAAGGACTCTCACTCAACGACAGACATTCACAAAAGTCTCTCTTCATTCAACAAAGCTTATTAATTAATTTTTTTCTTTGGCCGGCTCTATTTTTGGATCCATGATTGTCCATTCCCGCATCGCCCCGCGGTAAAGAAATATTTTATCCTTACACAATTCCTTTTATCCTTACACAATTCCTCGCGTCGCCCCGCGATTTAGTTTTACACAATTCCTCGCGTCGCCCTGCGATTTAGTTTTACACAATTTCCCTATCCCTCCGCGTCGCCCGTGGTGTTCCTATTCGCGTCGCCCCGCAATTTCCTAAGTTAAAAGGTATTTGCCAGATTGACCTGGATCTCGTTCGGACGCTACCTGAGAACCAGCGAGTGGCAACATTTTCTTCAGACTTTTGGGACTGGAGGGAACCGAACTGGTATTTAAAAAGTACTCACTCTTGTGGCCACTTTCCTCCCATCTCATCCGAGGCTAGTTCGGCTCTTAATTCGCAAGCTTTCGGCAGTCGTCCATTGAGATCCCACTTTTGACACCAAATGTTAATATGGATTCTTTTTCCCTCAATCTGTTTCAGCGAATACACTGACGCGAACACCTTCTTGCCTTTTCTGTAAAAGACCTTTATTGAAGATTCTCCGGCCAGGACTTGTCAAGACAAAGGAACACTCTCAATCAGAGCCTGTTTACCTTCCTCTGGACAAGCCCCTTTACAGTGCGAAAAGCACAGTAGTTATACATTTTCAAAACATAACACATTTGATTAGCACTTGTTCTATCCACTCCCTTTCTTCCTCCCCCCCCCCCCGAGTATGTCCAATGGCAGGCGAGGAGGTCTCCTAATTAGAGCTGGCCCCGAGGTCAGCTTGTTTATAGCCTCATTAAATTCTTCTTCCTCATCAATAAAACCTATTTCACTCTTATCAGTAAAAAGCATTACGTTACCCTCTCCCATCCGTGATTGCCTTTTCTTTCCCGTGACCCGTGTTTAACCTCAACTCTCAGTAACCCCTTTTTTTTCTGTGGATTCTGCAATTGTCAGCATCTTGACACTTCTTTAGTTATTTTCCCATGATTCCCTATCACCATCCCTCTGCCACATTCATAATCCTTCTGTACACATCCTCAGTAGGACTGGTACAAAGAATGTTCAACATATCCCACGAAAAGGCAGGCATAGCTAGGACCCATGCGGGTTCCCATAGCAACACCTTTAATTTGGAGGACGTGAGTGGAGTTAAAGGAGAAGTTGTTGAATGTGGAAACAAGTTCAGCCAGGCGGAGGAGGGTGGTGGTGGATGGGAACTGGTTGGGCCTCTGCTCGAGGAAGAAGCAGAGTGCCCTCAGGCCATCCTGGTGGGGGATGGAAGTGTAGAGGGATTGGACATCCATGGTGAAAAGGAGAGAGTAGTGGCCAGAAAACTGGAAATTGTTAAAGTGACGGAGGGCGTTGGAGGAGTCGCGGATGTAGGTGGGAAGAGACTGGACAAGGGGAGAAAAAATAGATTTGAGATAGGAAGAAATATGTTCTGTGGGGCAAGATTAGGCTGAAATGATGGGTGTATCGAGGCTGTCCTGTTTGTGGATCGCGGGCAGGAGGTAGAAGCGGGCTGTGGGGGGTTGGGGAACTATGAGGTTAGTGGCTGTGGAGGGAAGATCTCCAGAGGAGATGAGGTCAGTGACGGTCTGGGAAATGATGGCTTGATGTTCGGTCGTGGGGTCATGGTCCAGGGGGAGGTAGGAGGAGGTGTCAGAGAGTTGGCGATCAGCCTCTGCAAGGTAGAGGTCGATTCGTCAAACAACAGCGCCACCCTTGTCAGCAGGTTTGATGACCAGGTTGGGGTTGGATCTGAGCGAACAGTGTGCTGCAAGTTCAGAGGGAGGTAGGTTGGAGTGAGCGAGGGGAGCAGAGCAATTGAGACGGCCGATGTCCCGTCAGCAGTTTGCAATGAAGAGGTCTAGAGAGGGTAAGGGGCCAGAGGGAGGGGTCCAGGTAGAGCGAGAATTCTGAAAACGGGAGAATGGGTCAGCTGTGCGGGGGGGAAGAATCCTGGCTGAAGAAGTGGGCACGGAGACGAAGGGGGCGGAGAAAGAGCTCAGCATCGTGCCGAGCTTGAAATTCATTGAGGTGGGGGCGTAAGGGGATGGAGCTCAGGCCTTTGCTGCGGACTGATTGTTCGGGGTCAGAGAGGGGAAGGTCAGAGATTATAGTGATAACACGGCAGTGGACGAGATCGACCTGAAACATTAACTCTGCTTTCTCTCCACAGATACTGCCTGACCCACTGAGATGTCCAGCTTTTTCAGGCAAATCCCGTTCTGTTGCTGGTGTAATATCCTCCACATTAGGAACACTGGAGCAGGAGGAGGCCATTGAGCCTGTCCGGCCTGTTCTGCCATTCAGTGAGATTATGGTTGATCTGTGACCGAACTCCCTATACCAAACTTTGGCCCATATCGCTTAATACCTTTGGTTAACGAAGAGCTGTCAATCTCAGTTTTAACATTAACAATAGATCTAGCATCAAATACCGTTTGCGGCAGAGAGTTGCAAACTTCTACCACCCTTTGTGTTTAACATCATGGGACTGGTGCCCAGGTTGGGAGAACTGTCCCATAGTCAAGGTACAGCCTGACATAGTTGTACTCAGTTGATGATCAGTACTCCTCTGTATTGAACACCACTTGGAGAAGGCACTGAGGGTAACAAGGGCACAGACTGTACCATGGGTGGGAAACTTCACCAGCCACCACCAAGAATGGCTCCGTGGTACCACCGTGGTACCACTGTCAGCGTCAGCATGTGTCCTGTGATGAGGCAACTAACCTGAGGAAGAAACCTGCTCGTCCTTATCCTCACCGGCCCACCTGTCACAGACATGACGGACTATGCCAACAGCGGGAAGGTAGACCACCCACAGTCCTTATCCTTACCGGCCCACCTGTCACAGACATGACCGACCATGCAAACAGCGGGAGTGTAGACCACCCACAGTCCTTATACTCACCGGCCCACCTGTCACAGACATTACCGACCATGCTAACAGCGGGAGTGTAGACCACCCACAGACCGCTCGCGGACCTCAGAAACCCACCGACCGCCCGCTGCCCCCAGTAACACACCCACCACCCGCTGCCCCCAGAATCCCACCAACCGCCCCCAGAAACACACCGACCGCCCGCTGCCCCCAGAAACCCACCGGCCGCCCGCTTCCCCCAGAAACCCACCGACTGCCCGCTGCCCCCAGAAACCCACCGACCGCCCGCTGCCCCCAGAAGACGACCGACCGCCTGCTGCCCAGAAACCCACCGACCGCCCGCTGCCCCCAGAATCCCACCGACCGCCCGCTGCCCCCCAGAAACACACCGACCGCCGGCTGCCCCCATAAACACACCGACCGCCGGCTGCCCCCATAAACAAACCGACCGCCCGCTGCCCCCAGAAACCCACCGACCGCCCGCTGCCCACAGAATCCCACCGACTGCCCGCTGCCTCCAGAAACCCACCGACCGCCCGCTGCCCACAGAATCCCACCGACCGCCCGCTGCCCCCAGAAACACACCGACCGCCCCCAGAAACCCACCGACCGCCCGCTGCCCCCAGAAACCCACCGACCGCCCGCTGCCCCCAGAAACCCACCGTCCGCCCGCTGCCCCCAGAAACTCACCGACCGCCCGCTGCCCCCAGAAACCCACCGACCGCCCGCTGCCTCCAGAAATCCACCGACCGCCCGCACCCACAGAAACACACCGACCGCCCGCTGCCCCCAGAAACCCACCGACCGCCCGCTGCCCCTAGAAACACACCGACCGCCCGCTGCCCCCAGAAACACAACGACTGCCGGCTGCCCCCATAAACACACCGACTGCCCGCTGCCTCCAGAAACCCACTGACCGCCCGCTGCCCCCAGAAACCCACCGACTGCCCGCTGCCCCCAGAAACCCACCGACCGCCCGCTGCCCCTAGAAACACACCGACCGCCCCCAGAAACCCACCGACCGCCCGCTGCCCCCAGAAACCCACCGACCGCCCGCTGCCTCCAGAAACCCACCGACCGCCCGCTGCCCCCAGAAACCCACCGACCGCCCGCTGCCCCCAGAAACCCACCGACCGCCCGCTGCCCCCAGAAACCCACCGACCGCCCACTGCCCCCAGAAACATACCGACCTCCCGCTGCCCCCAGAAACACACCGACCGCCCGCTGCCCCCAGAAACACACCGACCGCCCGCTGCCACCAGAAACACACCGACCGCCCGCTGCCCCCAGAAACACACCGACTGCCCGCTTCCCCCAGAAACATACCGACCTCCCACCCACCCCAGAAACACACCGGCCACCCGCTGCCCCCAGAAACACACCGACCGCCCGCTTCCCCCAGAAACATACCGACCTCCCGCTGCCCCCAGAAACACACCGACCGCCCGCTGCCCACAGAATCCCACCGACCGCCTACTGCCCCCAGAATCCCACCGACCACCCGCTGCCCCCAGAAACCCACCGACCGCCCGCTGCCCAGAAACCCACCGACCGCCCGCTGCCCACAGAATCCCACCGACCGCCCGCTGCCCAGAAACCCACCGACCGCCCGCTGCCCAGAAACACACCGACCGCCCGCTGCCCACAGAATCCCACCGACCGCCTTCTGCCACCAGAATCCCACCGACCACCCGCTGCCCCCAGAAACCCACCGACCGCCCGCTGCCCAGAAACCCACCGACCGCCCGCTGCCCCCAGAAACCCACCGACTGCCCGCTGCCCCCAGAAACCCACCGACCGCCTGCTTCCCCCAGAAACCCACCGACTGCCCGCTGCCCCCAGAAACCCACCGACTGCCCGCTGCCCCCAGAAACCCACCGACCGCCCGCTGCCTCCAGAAATCCACCGACCGCCCGCTGCCCACAGAAACCCACCGACCGCCCGCTGCCCCCAGAAACCCACCGACTGCCCGCTGCCCCCAGAAACCCACCGACCGCCCGCTGCCCCCAGAAACACACCGACCGCCCCCAGAAACCCACCGACCGCCCGCTGCCCCCAGAAACCCACCGACCGCCCGCTGCCTCCAGAAACCCACCGACCGCCCGCTGCCCCCAGAAACCCACCGACCGCCCGCTGCCTCCAGAAACCCACCGACTGCCCGCTGCCCCCAGAAACCCACCGACCGCCCGCTGCCCCCAGAAACACACCGACCGCCCCCAGAAACCCACCGACCGCCCGCTGCCCCCAGAAACCCACCGACCGCCCGCTGCCCCCAGAAACCCACCGACCGCCCGCTGCCCCCAGAAACATACCGACCGCCCGCTGCCCCCAGAATCCCACCGACCGCCCGCTGCCCCCAGAAACCCACCGACCACCCGCTGCCCCCAGAAACACACCGACCGCCCGCTGCCCAGAAACCCACCGACCGCCCGCTGCCTCCAGAAAACCACCGACCGCCCGCTGCCCAGAAACCCACCGACCGCCCGCTGCCTCCAGAAACCCACCGACCGACCGCTGCCCCCAGAAACCCACCGACCGCCCGCTGCCCCCAGAAACCCACCGACCGCCCGCTGCCTCCGGAAACCCACCGACCGCCCGCTGCCCCCAGAAACACACCGACCGCCCGCTGCCCAGAAACACACCGACCGCCCGCTGCCCCCAGAAACACACCGACCGCCCGCTGCCCCCAGAAACACACTGACCGCCCGCTGCCCCCAGAAACCCACCGACCGCCCGCTGCCCCCAGAAACCCACCGACCGCCCGCTGCCCCCAGAAACACACCGACCGCCCGCTGCCCCCAGAAACCCACCGACCGCCCGCTGCCTCCAGAAACCCACCGACCACCCGCTGCCTCCAGAAACACACCGACCGCCCGCTGCCCCCAGAAACACGCCGACCGCCCGCTTCCCCCAGAAACCCACCGACTGCCCGCTGACCCCAGAAACCCACCGACCGCCCGCTGCCCCCAGAAACCCACCGATTGCCCGCTGCCCCCAGAAACCCACCGACCGCCCGCTTCCCCCAGAAACCCACCGACTGCCCGCTGCCCCCAGAAACCCACCGACTGCCCGCTGCCCCCAGAAACCCACCGACTGCCCGCTGCCCCCAGAAACCCACCGACCGCCCGCTGCCCCCAGAAACACACCGACCGCCCCCAGAAACCCACCGACCGCCCACTGCCCCCAGAAACCCACCGACCGCCCGCTGCCTCCAGAAACCCACCGACCGCCCGCTGCCCCCAGAATCCCACCGACCTCCCGCCCACCCCAGAAACACACCGACCACGCGCTGCCCCCAGAAACCCACCGACCCCCCGCTGCCCCCAGAATCCCACCGACCGCCCGCTGTCCCCAGAAATCCACGGACTGCCCGCTGCCCCCAGAAACCCACCGACCGCCCGCTGCCCCCAGAAACCCACGGACTGCCCGCTGCCCCCAGAAACCCACGGACTGCCCGCTGCCCCCAGAAACCCACCGACCACCCGCTGCCCCCAGAATCCCACCGACCACCCGCTGCCCCCAGAAACCCACCGACTGCCTGCTGCCCCCAGAAACCCACCGACCGCCCGCTTCCCCCAGAAACCCACCGACCGCCCGCTGCCCCCAGAAACACACCGACCGCCCCCAGAAACCCACCGACCGCCCACTGCCCCCAGAAACCCACCGACCGCCCGCTGCACCCAGAAACCCACCGACTTCCCGCTGCCCCCAGAAACCCACCGACCGCCCGCTGCCCCCAGAAACCCACCGACCGCCCGCTGCCCCAAGAAACCCACCGACTGCCCGCTGCCCACAGAAACACACCGACCGCCCGCTGCCCACAGAAACACACCGACCGCCCGCTGCCTCCAGAAACCCACCGACCGCCCGCTGCCCCAAGAAACCCACCGACTGCCCGCTGCCCACAGAAACACACCGACCGCCCGCTGCCCCCAGAAACATACCGACCTCCCGCCCACCCCAGAAACCCACCGACCGCCCGCTGCCCCAAGAAACCCACCGACTGCCCGCTGCCCCCAGAAACACACCGACCACCCGCTGCCCCCAGAATCCCACCGACCGCCCGCTGCCCCCAGAAATCCACGGACTGCCCGCTGCCCCCAGAAACCCACCGACCGCCCGCTGCCCCCAGAAACCCACGGACTGCCCGCTGCCCCCAGAAACCCACGGACTGCCCGCTGCCCCCAGAAACCCACCGACCACCCGCTGCCCCCAGAATCCCACCGACCACCCGCTGCCCCCAGAAACCCACCGACTGCCCGCTGCGCCCAGAAATACACGGACTGCCCGCTGCCCCCAGAATCCCACCAACCGCCCGCTGCCTCCAGAAACCCACCGACCGCCCGCTGCCCAGAAACCCACCGACCGCCCGCTGCCCCCAGAAACCCACCGACCGCCCACTGCCCCCAGAAACCCACCGACCGACTGCTGCCCCCAGAAACCCACCGACTGCCCGCTGCCCCCAGAAACCCACCGACCGCCCGCTGCCCACAGAATCCCACCGACTGCCCACTGCCTCCAGAAACCCACCGACCGCCCGCTGCCCACAGAATCCCACCGACCGCCCGCTGCCCCCAGAAACACACCAACCGCTCCCAGAAACCCACCGACCGCCCGCTGCCCCCAGAAACCCACCGTCCGCCCGCTGCCCCCAGAAACTCACCGACCGCCCGCTGCCCCCAGAAACTCACCGACCGCCCGCTGTCCCCCAGAAACCCACCGACCGCCCGCTGCCCCCAGAAACCCACCGACCGCCCGCTGCCCCCAGAAACTCACCGACCGCCCCCAGAAACCCACCGACCGCCCGCTGCCCCCAGAAACCCACCGTCCGCCCGCTGCCCCCAGAAACTCACCGACCGCCCGCTGCCCCCAGAAACCCAACGACCGCCCGCTGCCTCCAGAAATCCACCGACCGCCCGCTGCCCACAGAAACACACCGACCGCCCGCTGCCCCCAGAAACCCACCGACCGTTCGCTGCCCCCAGAAATCCACCGACCGCCCGCTGCCCCCAGAAACACACTGACTGCCGGCTGCCCCCAGAAACACACCGACTGCCCGCTGCCTCCAGAAACCCACCGACCGCCCGCTGCCCCCAGAAACCCACCGACTGCCCGCTGCCCCCAGAAACTCACCGACCGCCCGCTGCCCCCAGAAACACACCGACCGCCCCCAGAAACCCACCGACCGCCCGCTGCCCCCAGAAACCCACCGACCGCCCGCTGCCTCCAGAAACCCACCGACCGCCCGCTGCCCCCAGAAACCCACGACCGCCCGCTGCCCCCAGAAACCCACCGACCGCCCGCTGCCCCCAGAAACCCACCGACCGCCCGCTGCCCCCAGAAACCCACCGACAGCACGCTGCCCCCAGAAACCCACCGACCGCCCGCTGCCCCCAGAAACCCACCGACCGCCCGCTGCCCCCAGAAACCCACCGACCGCCCGCTGCCCCCAGAAACATACCGACCTCCCGCTGCCCCCAGAAACACACCGACCGCCCGCTTCCCCCAGAAACATACCGACCTCCCGCCCACCCCAGAAACACACCGGCCACCCGCTGCCCCCAGAAACCCACCGACCACCCGCTGCCCCCAGAAACACACCGACCGCCCGCTGCCCCCAGAATCCCACCGACCGCCCGCTGCCCCCATAAATCCACCGACCGCCCGCTGCCCCCAGAAACACACCGACCGCCCGCTGCCCACAGAATCCCACCGACCACCCGCTGCCCACAGAATCCCACCGACCGCCCGCTGCCCCCAGAATCCCACCGACCGCCTACTGCCCCCAGAATCCCACCGACCACCCGCTGCCCACAGAATCCCACCGACCGCCCGCTGCCCAGAAACCCACCGACCGCCCGCTGCCTCCGGAAACCCACCGACCGCCCGCTGCCCCCAGAAACACACCGACCGCCCGCTGCCCAGAAACACACCGACCGCCCGCTGCCCCCAGAAACCCACCGACCGCCCGCTGCCCCCAGAAACCCACCGACCGCCCGCTGCCCCCAGAAACACACCGACCGCCCGCTGCCCCCAGAAACCCACCGACCGCCCGCTGCCTCCAGAAACCCACCGACCGCCCGCTGCCCCTTAATCCCACCGGCCGCCCGCTGCCCCCAGAAACATACCGACCGCCTACTGCCACCAGAATCCCACCGACCGCCCGCTTCCCCCAGAAACCCACCGACTGCCCGCTGCCCCCAGAAACCCACCAACTGCCCGCTGCCCCCAGAAACCCACCGACCGCCCACTGCCCCCAGAAACCCACCGACTGCCCGCTGCCCCCAGAAACCCACCGACTGCCCGCTGCCCCCAGAAACCCACCGACTGCCCGCTGCCTCCAGAAACCCACCGACCGCCCGCTGCCCCCAGAAACCCACCGACCGCCCGCTGCCCCCAGAAACCCACCGACCGCCCGCTGCCCCCAGAAACACACCGACCGCCCCCAGAAACCCACCGACCGCCCGCTGCCCCCAGAAACCCACCGACCGCCCGCTGCCTCCAGAAACCCACCGACCGCCCGCTGCCCCCAGAAACCCACCGACCGCCCGCTGCCCCCAGAAACCCACCGACCGCCCGCTGCCCCCAGAATCCCACCGACCGCCCGCTGCCCCCAGAAACATACCGACCGCCCGCTTCCCCCAGAAACATACCGACCTCCCGCCCACCCCAGAAACACACCGGCCACCCGCTGCCCCCAGAAACCCACCGACCACCCGCTGCCCCCAGAAACACACCGACCGCCCGCTGCCCCCAGAATCCCACCGACCGCCCGCTGCCCCCATAAAGCCACCGACCGCCCGCTGCCCCCAGAAACACACCGACCGCCCGCTGCCCACAGAATCCCACCGACCGCCTACTGCCCCCAGAATCCCACCGACCACCCGCTGCCCCCAGAAACCCACCGACCGCCCGCTGCCTCCGGAAACCCACCGACCGCCCGCTGCCCCCAGAAACACACCGACCGCCCGCTGCCCAGAAACACACCGACCGCCCGCTGCCCCCAGAAACCCACCGACCGCCCGCTGCCCCCAGAAACCCACCGACCGCCCGCTGCCCCCAGAAACACACCGACCGCCCGCTGCCCCCAGAAACCCACCGACCTCCCGCTGCCCCCAGAAACACACCGACCGCCCGCTGCCCCCAGAAATCCACGGACTGCCCGCTGCCCCCAGAAAACCACCGACCGCCCGCTGCCCCCAGAAACCCACGGACTGCCCGCTGCCCCCAGAAACCCACGGACTGCCCGCTGCCCCCAGAAACCCACCGACCACCCGCTGCCCCCAGAATCCCACCGACCACCCGCTGCCCCCAGAAACCCACCGACTGCCCGCTGCGCCCAGAAATCCACGGACTGCCCGCTGCCCCCAGAATCCCACCAACCGCCCGCTGCCTCCAGAAACCCACCGACCGCCCGCTGCCCAGAAACCCACCGACCGCCCGCTGCCCCCAGAAACCCACCAACCGCCCACTGCCCCCAGAAACCCACCGACCGACCGCTGCCCCCAGAAACCCACCGACTGCCCGCTGCCCCCAGAAACCCACCGACCGCCCGCTGCCCACAGAATCCCACCGACTGCCCGCTGCCTCCAGAAACCCACCGACCGCCCGCTGCCCACAGAATCCCACCGACCGCCCGCTGCCCCCAGAAACACACCAACCGCCCCCAGAAACCCACCGACCGCCCGCTGCCTCCAGAAACCCACCGTCCGCCCGCTGCCCCCAGAAACTCACCGACCGCCCCCAGAAACCCACCGACTGCCCGCTGCCCCCAGAAACCCACCGTCCGCCCGCTGCCCCCAGAAACTCACCGACCGCCCGCTGCCCCCAGAAACCCACCGACCGCCCGCTGCCTCCAGAAATCCACCGACCGCCCGCTGCCCCCAGAAACACACCGACCGCCCGCTGCCCCCAGAAACCCACCGACCGTTCGCTGCCCCCAGAAATCCACCGACCGCCCGCTGCCCCCAGAAACACACCGACTGCCGGCTGCCCCCATAAACACACCGACTGCCCGCTGCCTCCAGAAACCCACCGACCGCCCGCTGCCCCCAGAAACCCACCGACTGCCCGCTGCCCCCAGAAACCCACCGACCGCCCGCTGCCCCCAGAAACCCACCGACCGCCCGCTGCCCCCAGAAACCCACGACCGCCCGCTGCCCCCAGAAACATACCGACCTCCCGCTGCCCCCAGAAACCCACCGACCGCTCGCTGCACCCAGAAACACACCGACCGCCCGCTGCCCCCAGAAACCCACCGACCACCCGCTGCCCCCAGAAACACACCGACCGCCCGCTGCCCCCAGAAACATACCGACCGCCCGCTGCCCCCAGAAACATACCGACCACCCGCTGCCCCCAGAAACACACCGACCGCCCGCTGCCCCCAGAAACATACCGACCGCCCGCTGCCCCCAGAAACATACCGACCTCCCGCTGCCCCCAGAAACACACCGGCCACTCGCTGCCCCCAGAATCCCACCGACCGCCCGCTGCCCCCATAAATCCACCGACCGCCCGCTGCCCCCAGAAACACACCGACCGCCCGCTGCCCACAGAATCCCACCGACCACCCGCTGCCCACAGAATCCCACCGACCGCCTACTGCCCCCAGAAACCCACCGACCGCCCGCTGCCTCCAGAAACCCACCGACCGCCCGCTGCCCCCAGAAACACACCGACCGCCCGCTGCCCAGAAACACACCGACCGCCCGCTGCCCCCAGAAACCCACCGACCGCCCGCTGCCCCCAGAAACCCACCGACCGCCCGCTGCCCCCAGAAACACACCGACCGCCCGCTGCCCCCAGAAACCCACCGACCGCCCGCTGCCTCCAGAAACACGCCGACCGCCCGCTGCCCCCATAATCCCACCGGCCGCCCGCTGCCCCCAGAAACATACCGACCGCCTACTGCCACCAGAATCCCACCGACCGCCCGCTTCCCCCAGAAACCCACCGACTGCCCGCTGCCCCCAGAAACACACCGACCGCCTACTGCCACCAGAATCCCACCGACCGCCCGCTGCCCCCAGAAACCCACCGACCGTTCGCTGCCCCCAGAAATCCACCGACCGCCCGCTGCCCCCAGAAACACACCGACTGCCGGCTGCCCCCATAAACACACCGACTGCCCGCTGCCTCCAGAAACCCACCGACCGCCCGCTGCCCCCAGAAACCCACCGACCGCCCGCTGCCCCCAGAAACCCACCGACCGCCCGCTGCCCCCAGAAACACACCGACTGCCCCCAGAAACCCACCGACCGCCCGCTGCCCCCAGAAACCCACCGACCGCCCGCTGCCTCCAGAAACCCACCGACCGCCCGCTGCCCCCAGAAACCCACCGACCGCCCGCTGCCCCCATAAATCCACCGACCGCCCGCTGCCCCCAGAAACACACCGACCGCCCGCTGCCCACAGAATCCCACCGACCGCCCGCTGCCCCCAGAAACACACCGACCACCCGCTGCCCCCATAAATCCACCGACCGCCCGCTGCCCCCAGAAACACACCGACCGCCCGCTGCCCACAGAATCCCACCGACCGCCTACTGCCCCCAGAATCCCACCGACCACCTGCTGCCCCCAGAAACCCACCGACCGCCCGCTGCCCAGAAACCCACCGACCGCCCGCTGCCCCCAGAAACCCACCGACCGCCCGCTGCCCCCAGAAACACACCGACCGCCCGCTGCCCCCAGAAACCCACCGACCGCCCGCTGCCCCCAGAATCCCACCGACCGCCCGCTGCCCCCAGAAACCCACCGACCGCCCGCTGCCCCCAGAAACACACCGACCGCCCGCTGCCCCCAGAAACCCACCGACTGCCCGCTGCCCCCAGAAACACACCGACCGCCCGCTGCCCCCAGAAATACACCGACCGCCCGCTGCCCAGAAACACACCGACCGCCCGCTGCCCCCAGAAACCCACCGACCGCCCACTGCCCCCAGAAACCCACTGACCGCCCGCTGCCCCCAGAAATCCACGGACTGCCCGCTGCCCCCAGAAACCCACCGACCGCCCGCTGCCCCCAGAAACACACCGACCGCCCGCTGCCCCCAGAAACACACCGACCGCCCGCTGCCCCCAGAATCCCACCGACCGCCCGCTGCCCCCAGAAACCCACCGACCGCCCGCTGCCCCCAGAATCCCACCGACCGCCCGCTGCCCCCAGAATCCCACCGACCGCCTGCTGCCCAGAAACCCACCGACCGCCCGCTGCCCAGAAACCCACCGACCGCCCGCTGCCCCCAGAAACCCACCGACCGCCCGCTGCCCCCAGAATCCCACCGACTGCCCGCTGCCCCCAGAAACCCACCGTCCGCCCGCTGCCCCCAGAAACCCACCAACCGCCCGCTGCCTCCAGAAACCCACCGACCGCCCGCGGACCTCAGAAACCCACCGACCGCCCGCTGCCCCCAGTAACACACCCACCACCTGCTGCCCCCAGAATCCCACCAACCGCCCCCAGAAACACACCGACCGCCCGCTGCCCCCAGAAACCCACCGGCCGCCCGCTTCCCCCAGAAACCCACCGACTGCCCGCTGCCCTCAGAAACCCACCGACCGCCCGCTGCCCCCAGAAGACGACCGACCGCCTGCTGCCCAGAAACCCACCGACCGCCCGCTGCCCCCAGAATCCCACCGACCGCCCGCTGCCTCCAGAAACCCACCGACCGCCCGCTGCCCCCAGAAACACACGGACCGCCCGCTGCCCCCAGAAACACACCGACCGCCCGCTGCCCACAGAATCCCACCGACTGCCCGCTGCCCCCAGAAACCCACCGACCGCCCGCTGCCCCCAGAAACCCACTGACCGCCCGCTGCCCCCAGAAGACGACCGACCGCCTGCTGCCCAGAAACCCACCGACCGACCGCTGCCCCCAGAAACCCACCGACTGCCCGCTGCCCCCAGAAACCCACCGACCGCCCGCTGCCCACAGAATCCCACCGACTGCCCGCTGCCTCCAGAAACCCACCGACCGCCCGCTGCCCACAGAATCCCACCGACCGCCCGCTGCCCCCAGAAACACACCGACCGCCCCCAGAAACCCACCGACCGCCCGCTGCCCCCAGAAATCCACCGACCGCCCGCTGCCCCCAGAAACCCACCGTCCGCCCGCTGCCCCCAGAAACTCACCGACCGCCCGCTGCCCCCAGAAACCCACCGACCGCCCGCTGCCTCCAGAAATCCACCGACCGCCCGCTGCCCACAGAAACACACCGACCGCCCGCTGCCCCCAGAAACCCACCGACCGCCCGCTGCCCCTAGAAACACACCGACCGCCCGCTGCCCCCAGAAACACAACGACTGCCGGCTGCCCCCATAAACACACCGACTGCCCGCTGCCTCCAGAAACCCACTGACCGCCCGCTGCCCCCAGAAACCCACCGACTGCCCGCTGCCCCCAGAAACCCACCGACCGCCCGCTGCCCCTAGAAACACACCGACCGACCCCAGAAACCCACCGACCGCCCGCTGCCCCCAGAAACCCACCGACCGCCCGCTGCCTCCAGAAACCCACCGACCGCCCGCTGCCCCCAGAAACCCACCGACCGCCCGCTGCCCCCAGAAACCCACCGACCGCCCGCTGCCCCCAGAAACCCACCGACAGCACGCTGCCCCCAGAAACCCACCGACCGCCCGCTGCCCCCAGAAACCCACCGACCGCCCACTGCCCCCAGAAACATACCGACCTCCCGCTGCCCCCAGAAACACACTGACCGCCCGCTGCCCCCAGAAACACACCGACCGCCCGCTGCCCCCAGAAACACACCGACCGCCCGCTGCCCCCAGAAACACACCGACTGCCCGCTTCCCCCAGAAACATACCGACCTCCCACCCACCCCAGAAACACACCGGCCACCCGCTGCCCCCAGAAACACACCGACCGCCCGCTTCCCCCAGAAACATACCGACCTCCCGCTGCACCCAGAAACACACCGACCGCCCGCTGCCCACAGAATCCCACCGACCGCCTACTGCCCCCAGAATCCCACCGACCACCCGCTGCCCCCAGAAACCCACCGACCGCCCGCTGCCCAGAAACCCACCGACCGCCCGCTGCCCACAGAATCCCACCGACCGCCCGCTGCCCAGAAACCCACCGACCGCCCGCTGCCCAGAAACACACCGACCGCCCGCTGCCCACAGAATCCCACCGACCGCCTTCTGCCACCAGAATCCCACCGACCACCCGCTGCCCCCAGAAACCCACCGACCGCCCGCTGCCCAGAAACCCACCGACCGCCCGCTGCCCCCAGAAACCCACCGACTGCCCGCTGCCCCCAGAAACCCACCGACCGCCCGCTTCCCCCAGAAACCCACCGACTGCCCGCTGCCCCCAGAAACCCACCGACTGCCCGCTGCCCCCAGAAACCCACCGACCGCCCGCTGCCTCCAGAAATCCACCGACCGCCCGCTGCCCACAGAAACCCACCGACCGCCCGCTGCCCCCAGAAACCCACCGACTGCCCGCTGCCCCCAGAAACCCACCGACCGCCCGCTGCCCCCAGAAACACACCGACCGCCCCCAGAAACCCACCGACCGCCCGCTGCCCCCAGAAACCCACCGACCGCCCGCTGCCTCCAGAAACCCACCGACCGCCCGCTGCCCCCAGAAACCCACCGACCGCCCGCTGCCTCCAGAAACCCACCGACTGCCCGCTGCCCCCAGAAACCCACCGACCGCCCGCTGCCCCCAGAAACACACCGACCGCCCCCAGAAACCCACCGACCGCCCGCTGCCCCCAGAAACCCACCGACCGCCCGCTGCCCCCAGAAACCCACCGACCGCCCGCTGCCCCCAGAAACATACCGACCGCCCGCTGCCCCCAGAATCCCACCGACCGCCCGCTGCCCCCAGAAACCCACCGACCACCCGCTGCCCCCAGAAACACACCGACCGCCCGCTGCCCAGAAACCCACCGACCGCCCGCTGCCTCCAGAAAACCACCGACCGCCCGCTGCCCAGAAACCCACCGACCGCCCGCTGCCTCCAGAAACCCACCGACCGACCGCTGCCCCCAGAAACCCACCGACCGCCCGCTGCCCCCAGAAACCCACCGACCGCCCGCTGCCTCCGGAAACCCACCGACCGCCCGCTGCCCCCAGAAACACACCGACCGCCCGCTGCCCAGAAACACACCGACCGCCCGCTGCCCCCAGAAACACACCGACCGCCCGCTGCCCCCAGAAACACACCGACCGCCCGCTGCCCAGAAACACACCGACCGCCCGCTGCCCCCAGAAACCCACCGACCGCCCGCTGCCCCCAGAAACACACCGACCGCCCGCTGCCCCCAGAAACCCACCGACCGCCCGCTGCCCCCAGAAACCCACCGACCGCCCGCTGCCCCCAGAAACACACCGACCGCCCGCTGCCCCCAGAAACCCACCGACTGCCCGCTGCCCCCAGAAACCCACCGACCGCCCGCTTCCCCCAGAAACCCACGGACTGCCCGCTGCCCCCAGAAACATACCGACCTCCCGCCCACCCCAGAAACACACCGACCACCCGCTGCCCCCAGAATCCCACCGACCGCCCGCTGCCCCCAGAAATCCACGGACTGCCCGCTGCCCCCAGAATCCCACCGACCGCCCGCTGCCCCCAGAAACCCACGGACTGCCCGCTGCCCCCAGAAACCCACGGACTGCCCGCTGCCACCAGAAACCAACCGACCGCCCGCTGCCCCCAGAAACCCACGGACTGCCCGCTGCCCCCAGAAACCCACGGACTGCCCGCTGCCCCCAGAAACCCACCGACCACCCGCTGCCCCCAGAATCCCACCGACCACCCGCTGCCCCCAGAAACCCACCGACTGCCCGCTGCGCCCAGAAATACACGGACTGCCCGCTGCCCCCAGAATCCCACCAACCGCCCGCTGCCTCCAGAAACCCACCGACCGCCCGCTGCCCAGAAACCCACCGACCGCCCGCTGCCCCCAGAAACCCACCGACCGCCCACTGCCCCCAGAAACCCACCGACCGACTGCTGCCCCCAGAAACCCACCGTGTGCCCGCTGCCCCCAGAAACCCACCGACCGCCCGCTGCCCACAGAATCCCACCGACTGCCCGCTGCCTCCAGAAACCCACCGACCGCCCGCTGCCCACAGAATCCCACCGACCGCCCGCTGCCCCCAGAAACACACCAACCGCTCCCAGAAACCCACCGACCGCCCGCTGCCCCCAGAAACCCACCGTCCGCCCGCTGCCCCCAGAAACTCACCGACCGCCCGCTGCCCCCAGAAACTCACCGACCGCCCGCTGCCCCCAGAAACCCACCGACCGCCCGCTGCCCCCAGAAACCCACCGACCGCCCGCTGCCCCCAGAAACTCACCGACCGCCCCCAGAAACCCACCGACCGCCCGCTGCCCCCAGAAACCCACCGTCCGCCCGCTGCCCCCAGAAACTCACCGACCGCCCGCTGCCCCCAGAAACCCACCGACCGCCCGCTGCCTCCAGAAATCCACCGACCGCCCGCTGCCCACAGAAACACACCGACCGCCCGCTGCCCCCAGAAACCCACCGACCGTTCGCTGCCCCCAGAAATCCACCGACCGCCCGCTGCCCCCAGAAACACACCGACTGCCGGCTGCCCCCAGAAACACACCGACTGCCCGCTGCCTCCAGAAACCCACCGACCGCCCGCTGCCCCCAGAAACCCACCGACTGCCCGCTGCCCCCAGAAACTCACCGACCGCCCGCTGCCCCCAGAAACACACCGACCGCCCCCAGAAACCCACCGACCGCCCGCTGCCCCAGAAACCCACCGACCGCCCGCTGCCTCCAGAAACCCACCGACCGCCCGCTGCCCCCAGAAACCCACCGACCGCCCGCTGCCCCCAGAAACCCACCGACCGCCCGCTGCCCCAGAAACCCACCGACCGCCCGCTGCCCCCAGAAACCCACCGACAGCACGCTGCCCCCAGAAACCCACCGACCGCCCGCTGCCCCCAGAAACCCACCGACCGCCCGCTGCCCCCAGAAACCCACCGACCGCCCGCTGCCCCCAGAAACATACCGACCTCCCGCTGCCCCCAGAAACACACCGACCGCCCGCTTCCCCCAGAAACATACCGACCTCCCGCCCACCCCAGAAACACACCGGCCACCCGCTGCCCCCAGAAACCCACCGACCACCCGCTGCCCCCAGAAACACACCGACCGCCCGCTGCCCCCAGAATCCCACCGACCGCCCGCTGCCCCCATAAATCCACCGACCGCCCGCTGCCCCCAGAAACACAACCGACCGCCCGCTGCCCACAGAATCCCACCGACCACCCGCTGCCCACAGAATCCCACCGACCGCCCGCTGCCCCCAGAATCCCACCGACCGCCTACTGCCCCCAGAATCCACCGACCACCCGCTGCCCACAGAATCCCACCGACCGCCCGCTGCCCAGAAACCCACCGACCGCCCGCTGCCTCCGGAAACCCACCGACCGCCCGCTGCCCCCAGAAACACACCGACCGCCCGCTGCCCAGAAACACACCGACCGCCCGCTGCCCCCAGAAACCCACCGACCGCCCGCTGCCCCCAGAAACCCACCGACCGCCCGCTGCCCCCAGAAACACACCGACCGCCCGCTGCCCCCAGAAACCCACCGACCGCCCGCTGCCTCCAGAAACCCACCGACCGCCCGCTGCCCCATAATCCCACCGGCCGCCCGCTGCCCCCAGAAACATACCGACCGCCTACTGCCACCAGAATCCCACCGACCGCCCGCTTCCCCCAGAAACCCACCGACTGCCCGCTGCCCCCAGAAACCCACCGACCGCCCACTGCCCCCAGAAACCCACCGACTGCCCGCTGCCCCCAGAAACACACCGACCGCCCCCAGAAACCCACCGACCGCCCGCTGCCCCCAGAAACCCACCGACCGCCCGCTGCCTCCAGAAACCCACCGACCGCCCGCTGCCCCCAGAAACCCACCGACCGCCCGCTGCCCCCAGAAACCCACCGACCGCCCGCTGCCCCCAGAAACCCACCGACCGCCCGCTGCCCCCAGAAACCCACCGACAGCACGCTGCCCCCAGAAACTCACCGACCGCCCGCTGCCCCCAGAAACCCACCGACCGCCCGCTGCCCCCAGAAACCCACCGACAGCACGCTGCCCCCAGAAACTCACCGACTGCCCGCTGCCTCCAGAAACCCACCGACCGCCCGCTGCCAACAGAATCCCACCGACCGCCCGCTGCCCCCAGAAACACACCAACCGCCCCCAGAAACCCACCGACCGCCCGCTGCCTCCAGAAACCCACCGTCCGCCCGCTGCCCCCAGAAACTCACCGACCGCCCCCAGAAACCCACCGACCGCCCGCTGCCCCCAGAAACCCACCGTCCGCCCGCTGCCCCAGAAACTCACCGACCGCCCGCTGCCCCCAGAAACCCACCGACCGCCCGCTGCCTCC